>NW_008351693.1:101979-164723 GCF_000622305.1 Nannospalax galili
ACTTGTGGAAGGCCAGGTGTAGAGGTTCTGGGAAGGGTTTCTAGGCAGGCCTCCTTTCACCTGTACAGAATTCCCACGTGATGAGGGAGGCGGCAGGTGGCGAGCCCTCAGCACATCTGCTTAGACCATGCTGCCAGGAGAGCATCAATGTGTTGCTCTTTCCCCAGGCTGCGTCCTAATACAAGACCACAGCCACCCCTCCCGGAGCTAATGATTGGTGGCTCCCGCAGCAGCTTTCCGGGAGGCTGGGGATTTGGAACCAGCCCTCCCTGGGACCGACTGGCCGCTGTGCAGCCTCCCCGGATGCCCGCGGGGCGGCGGCCTCGTCTGGATCTTACTCACAGTTCGACTTTCGCCGGTTGCAAACTCCACGGTCCCTGGGGCCTCAGCTTGCAACATCTCCCCTAAACCTACCAACTTTCTGAAACTTTCGCAATTACTCAAACGCGGCTGGAGAGTTGTTTTCCCTCCCACCCTGGGGGACGCCAGAAGCCTGCGCCGGTCGGGGTAAGGGATGCCAAGGGCGGCAGCCGGGAACCGCTGGGGGGCGGGGGTTGTCGATCGCCCGGTGCGCCTGCTCCCCTCGTGGGAGATCCCAGCTACATGGCCGCCGTCCACCCAGCTCACAAGCAGCCTGGCTCCCTCAGGTCAAGTCCCTCCTGTCTCCACAGGTATCCGCAGCAAGTCAATCCGACCGAAGCCAGGGCCAGGCGCAGCTGGTGCTCTCCAGCTGCAGTAGCCAGAAGAGTTGGTTAAAGCCAGGTTGGACTGAGCATCCAGGGACTGGCCGTGGGAATGTGGGAGTCCAGCGGCGGGGTGGGTGGTTACCTTGCTGTTCCGGGCCGCCGGCTGGCCGTCGTTCTGGAAGAAAAGCGCTGCTCTCGGTGCGCCATGGCGCGTCCGGCCGGGCGCAGCTCTGCTCCCGGGATCCCGGCCCTCTGTGCCCTGGATTCCGAGGCCCCCAGCCGCGCCCGCAGCCCCAGCGGGATGGAGGACTCAGTGACCTCCACCCCTTCCTCCTCTCCGCCCCCTTTTCTACCAGCGCCGGGTAAGGCTGGGGCGTTGAGCTCTGATGCTGCGGCCACCCAACGGCAGCAGACAACCCTCCCAGCCTCCAGACAGCTGCGGAAAGTTTGGCTTTAAACTCAAGTTCAAATGAAAGAAGCAGTTTCCGAAGCTTCGAGACAAGAATCCAGAGGGCCCAGGCAAGTCTAGACCCTGCTGTGTTTGGAGCTGAGGGATGTAGCTTGCAGACTTGAACCTATGCCAAATTCAATCCGAAAGGGTTACAGAAATCAGGTAGGAAGGGCTGCATATTTGAAAGACAGCTTCATAGCAGATATACCCCAAAGAGTGAATAACAGCAACCCGGGCCAAGTGCTGTAAGGGGCACAGCCTTGGGATCCTCTGTCACACGGAGCGCTGGAGCCTTTCCGAAGGGCGAGATGCGTTCCTCAGCACCTACTGGGCTGGGCCTGGGAGCATCAAAGTCTTGAGAGAGTTTCTGGTGATATTTAAAAGAAAAGATGCGCACCTAACAAATCGAGGAGATTGATTTATGATAAAGACATGTTCAATTTTCATTAAGTATTGTGATTTGAGCCATTTTGTACTGTTGAGAGACCTTATAGTATGAGACCTTTTTAATACCATAATTGCTTTTGGCTAAGATCTTTATGATCCACACCTGTTACCAAGGTCTCATTTTTCCAGTCAGACATTTATGTGAATCCATTGCTGATTTTTTTCTCTTCTTAGTTTAATAAACTGTTGTCACCCCGTGTGAAAAAACAGCGCCATAGTGAACTAAACCCGTTTCTCAATTCCAGAACAAGAAGGTACTTCTAAATTCCTGGAAGTTGAAAAGGACCATAAAATGCAAAAGCTAGATAAAATAAATTAGCCATTAACTGTAGAATAAGAATAACCACACACACACACACCCCCGTGGTGGATGTAGGAGAAAAAATTTTAATTGATATTATCATAACATGTTTTAAACTGTTACTTGGGTATGGTCAGAGAACTTGAATGTCTCAGTTAGTAGAGAAATATTATACCTGAATGGCCAGTATCCAAAGAACAGCCGTGTCCTAAGAGACACTGAACACATGACACTGAGCACCGTCTTTCCTTCAATCATTAATAGCAATTAGTCACAGTCCAGTGCATTGATGGGTATCCTTGTGTTTCTCACACTGAACTGAGTCTCTGCAGACATCTTGCTCCTCTCCCTCTTCACCTAGGACAACACTTGGACACTCACCAAACTCTTGGATTAATAAGTTCTACAGTCAGCATTCCCTATAATAGAGTTCTGCAACTTGAAGACTGGAACATCTCCCATCAGCTCCCATGGCTACTGAGCACAGAAAGAAAAGGCTCCCTCATTCCGTGTCAAGTTGTAGCCATTGTGTAATAAATTTCGAATATGTATTTCTTTTGCAACGTACCACACGAAGCACATTATTCTTAAAATCCACTTTGCATTTCTCATTGAAATTACTTTTCAGAATCCCATTCAAGACATATTGCACCTGAGTGTTGATAAAAGATCCTAAACACCAACATATCTTCTCGAGATAAACCATATATGCTAATATTAGCTATATTAGTAAGCTGCTACATAAGGAAGACTAAACAATTAACTACCTTCAAACAATGCACACAGGTGCACACACATTATATCTTGCCATGTGCACCCAAAATCTGATCATAGCCCTTGAAAACCAGTATATCAACAGATAAGGAAAATTAGCAGAACAAAATATGGGAGGAGAGGAGGTGAGGGTAATGAGTCCTTCTAAGCAGTCCTCAGTTTTATTGTTGTGTCTATATATAATTATGTACATAATGTATATTGATCCAATAAATTCAGTGAGAACTTAGCCCCCTGCCAGCAGTGTTTCTAGGAGATGGATATAACTGCTGTGTGAACAAGCATGAAGGGAGCCCTGTTCTGGGCGGCTTCTGCTTGGAGGAGGGACCTACTTTTATGGTATGCAATGTGATGGGATTGTGGATATGCAGGATTCTCTTAATGTTGAATGGAGAGGAAAGCTGATATTAGCTTTGTCACCATTCAAGGAGACACAGAGATAATTTACTCTAAGTATGTACTTAACAATCACCACTCAGAATTAGACCCAAAACCATTTGTTCAAATGTACACACTCAGTGACATTGAAATTGAAGTAAAACTCCCTAAAAAACCAAGGGTGGGGGTGCTGAAAACTGAATTTGTAGTTTTAATAAAACTGCCTCCTAAAACTTTATTAGAACTTGTTGTCTAGACTAACGGAGGAAACATGCTCCAGTTTGGAAGTAATAAAAATAACTTTAGTATTTCCATTTTTATATATACATACTTGATACATAAAATAATATATGAAACACATTTGTGAGTAATAAATTATAAAAACATAATAAAATGAACTGATTACTACTCAGCAAAGGATTATGTTAGTTTCCTAGAGCTGTGTAAGCAAGTACCACAAACTGTATAGTATAAACAAAGGAAGCTGGGGGCTAGGGATGTGGTTCAGTTGGTGTAGTGCCTCCCTAGTGTGCACAAATCTCTGGATTTGATCCCCAGCACCATACAAGAGCAAACACCTAGAATCCCAGCACCAGCACGTAAGAGTTGAAACAAGAGAATCCAAAGTTCAAGGTCATCCACGTAGCGAGTTTAAGGTAAACTAGAAGTGTATTATCTAATCTGGTTGAAGGCTAGAAACACACAGTGAAGGTAACAGCACAGCTGTGCTTTGAGAGCTGTGGGGAGAATCTGTTGCCTCATCTGGCTGTGGTGGTTGACTGGCAGTCTTGGGCTTGCCGATGTATTACTCCTATTTCTACCTTGATTTTCAAGTGTGTGAAAATCTCCGTTACCTCTTCACAGGGTTGTCTTCCAACAAAGACCTTAGACACATTGGACAAAGCCATAACCTACTCTGGTATGGCCTGAGCTTACTTATTAAATCGGTAATAACCCCTGTCTCCAGTCTCCTTTGACTCCTGTCTGACCTTCCACACATCCAGCTTGGCCTGTGGTAGCCATGTCAGCCATGAAGCACACAGGTTCATAAGCATGCTTTTCCATGAATAACGGTTCTGTAACCCCAGGAGACTGCCAGCTCCCTTTATGCCTCGTTTTCCTTATTATAGTGATGATAAAAAGCTCTGTCCACAGTATAGACTTGTTATGAGAATTAAGTAGTTTGAAGGCTACCTTGAGCACCACATGTGGTAGATATTACTACATTTTTACATAACACAATGTGGTTTTATTAGTCCCTAATTTACAACTGAAATGCCTTTATATTTCCTATCATTTGCCCCCAAGCAGCTTCTCTGGACTCTTATATAAGAGACTAATATTTTCAGTACAGGTTAACTTTGGGGAAGCTATTAAACAAATGTTAAACAGAATTCTTTCCCATAAAATAATGAACAGATAGTGATATACAATGTGAGTCTTCTAGAATGGAGACGATGCTCTGTGGATTCCACTAAACTCTAGTCCCATTGGTGAGTGCTGTGTGCAGAGCTCTATTGTTTCCCCTGGGAGCAACTCTGCTCTGTTAACATGGCTCCCAGGGCCCTTCCTCATCTACCCAATTACTTCTCCTACAAGACTTACCTCTCATTCCTCACTCTTAAGAGTCAGCCTGCCTTCTCAGCTGAGAAAATCTGTATGGCTCCATACATTGGCTCCATATATCTTTAACAGTCTTGCCCCAGTCCCTCAGGCATCAGCAGACCATTCAGTCTTCAGGGCTGTGAACTGCACGAGATAACAGCTGTCTATGCTTTAGGGTCACAGCAACTGTGCCATCATCACTGTACTGGCGGCAACTTCACATAATGCGATGCCTCCTCAGGTCCGAATGAATGAATGAAGATTTAACACAGTTGTGCAACCCCATACCCAAAGAAACTAAGTAACTTAGCTCCTTAGAACAGGAAGCACACATGATAAAATCAAGTCTGTCTGACCACAAACCTCCACCTTCACCAAGCCTTCACACTGTCCTTGGGTTTAACAAAACAAAGCACTGTCTTTTACACACAAGGCTGTTGCTGCTGCTAAATCAGCCACCAGAAGGGCAGGTGTCTGACTTGTTTTGGACTGAATACAGAAGGTTTTGCAATAATCCACCTATATTATTTCATAATATCTCAGACCAGCTGCGGCGCTTTTTGTTAACTCTTCATGATGGCAGTATAGAGTCTGAGGGATGGAAAGGAAGGAAAGGTTGAGGAGCAGCTGAGTGGAAGGGAGATGTCCAGGGAGATGACCAGTGGGTAAAGGTACATGCTTCTAAGCTTAATGACTGGAATTCGATCCCCAGGACACACATAATAGAAGGAGAGAATTACTCTTGAAAACTGTCCTCCAACCTCCACCCACTCCTAGAGGAAGAACTCAGTCCCAAGTCTTCTCCGCTCCCAACCCTCCTTGGCTCATGCAACTTCCCTACAGACATAAGTGTCCAACATGCCCCTATACCCAGAGTTTCCCTAGGATCACCAGCTGTTCTGGCATGTCTTCTTGCTGCTAAGAGATTACTAGGGGTCATCTCAAGTCCCTCGCTGCATGTAGTTCATACTTGGCTGCGGTTTTCACATGGACTTCGGTCTAGAGAAGTTACAGAATGCCAGCATCTAAATTCAAAACAAATCTGAAACCATCATGAAGGGGGTGTAGCCATTCCTGGAAAAGTAAAAAAAAAAAAATCACCTCTTAAAAAAACCATTGAGAATAAATCCCAAACTGTAATTCAAGTAAAAGAAGCTTGAAGAGAGAAATAATCAAAGACTCACTGCTTCTCTAACTCAGTGCAGAAATGAAATGGCTTTCCCTTTAAGATGGAGCCATTTCCACCCCGGGAACAAGAATACCAAAGAACGTGACTGTGAGGCTGCACTCTTGAACACCCAGGCTGATGCAGTTTCATGGAGCCTGAAATTCCATAGACACTGTGCTTAAAGTCAAAACCCTACAACTGCCATCTTGACATTCTTAATCATTGTGTCTTTAGAGTTTGGTAAGTGAACTCAAATGGAACACTAGAACATGGGTCTGGGACATGGAACTCTAACTCACATATAGTGCTGCCTCTCTGGGAAGGATTTCTGTGAGAAAGGTTCTCACCCACCCATTCCCCTATCCCACCAAGGCCTCATAAGTTCTCCTTCCTCACCCCTACCCAGTAGCTGCTTCCACTCACCCCCATGGCAGGGCTTGGTCTCAAATTGAGTAACATTAAGTGTGGCCACAGACACTTTGCGATGACTCCAAGCATGACTGTCCAATCATGGCAGCTGCCAGTCCCACTCTGAGTGAGACATAGGGAGCAGGGAAAAGGGACCTCTCACCCACTTTCCACTAGGTACTAGCACAGAGCTTTTAAGATTTTCAGGAATCACCTATATATCATGAGTTACAGTGTTGGAACCAAGGAATTAGGAGACACCTGGCTCCACAGCCCTCCCACAGCCCTGTCTGGATGCAATGCAGAGATTCCTTGGGCGCTATGCTGGGAGGAGAAACTCAGGAGCCATCGGGCCCGACGAGGCAAGGGTACACCCCAAATCACTAAGCAAAACCTTGAACTGCCCATGAGTAGCCTACAGCCCAAGTGCTAGCTCTGTGCCTAATGGAGTCCCTTGTTCTTCCTGATGCCTGCTAGATCCTGTCTTGAGTCTTTATCCTCTTGCCAGTTAGAGGCAGGCTTGAAAGGAAAGCCACAAAGTAAAAATTGCAAAATCTTGGTGATTTCCCAATCAAATGAAATGTTCTATTTGCATTTAATTGGCATTGCCCAATATAAAGATGGGCAATAAAATTCATGATAGTAATATAACATTTTAATTTCATTTACTTGGAGTATAAGAATTTTAATATGTTCCTAGTTGAGACATGCTGGAAATGGAAGAAGAGGCTTCAGACTCTAGTACCTTTAACTGCATTTTCCCATTCTTTGCATTCCACTCTCACATATTGAATGCAGCAAGTGAGTCTTAGATAGCTACATATATAGGTTTCTTTCTTGTTTCTGTTACAGAATACCTGATAAGAAAACACAAAGCAAGTTAAAAAATGAAAACTTTGGGCTCACATTTCTGGTATAGTCCATCCATAGTCAAACCTCTCTAGAAACACCCTCACAAATATGCCCAGAGGTGTGTTTCCTAGGCAAGTCCAAATCCACTCAAATTGACAATGGAGATAAGTTATGGCCCACCACAGCCTTATGATAGTGCCTGAGCTACAATTTATAATCAACAAATTCTTAGTCACATATGAATAAACTCCTACAACAGTGTGTGCTACTCCGATAACACTAAAACCTTCTTCCAATTTCCTAAACTGATGGAGGTTGCAGCCTATTTGTATCTAGGTCTTCCATAGAACTTAGCACAATTTTTTAATGATACTCATTAATATGCACTAATTAACTGTATGCATTTGTGTTGTTTTCTTGTCAGTTACTGTACCTCTTAAGATAATAAGATGTAAAGAGTAAAAATTAAAATGTATTAGTGTTGCTTTACTAAAGTGACAGAATTCCTGAGATAAATTAGTTATAAGAAGTAAAGGTATATTTTCATTCATGACTTCAGAGGTCTCAATCCATGGTCAAGTGGGCTTTCTTGCTTCTGGGCCTGTGTAAGGCAGCACATCAAGGTAAGCCTGTGTGCTGTAGTTTAGATCTGGAAGATTCCTCAAAAGATCAGGTGTTTAAGGCCTGATTGCCAGCCTGTGGCACTACTGGAAGATGGCAGAAGTTTAGGAAGCAGGATTCAATGGAGGGAAGTTAGGTCACTGGATGTGTGCCCTTGAAGGGATACCAGATGCCTGTCACGCTTACTGTCAACTTGACACAAAACTAGACACACCTGGGAAGAGGGACCCTCAATTAAGGAATTTCCTCCATCAGATTGGCCTATGGACATGTCTGTGGAGCATTTGCTTGATTGCTGATTGATGTAGAAGGGCCCAATCCACTGTGGGTGATGCCATCCCCAGGCAAATGAGCCTGGGTGCTATAAGAAGGATACCTGAGAAAGCCATGGGAAGCAAGCCAGTAAGCGGCGTTCCTCCATGGTCTCTGCTGTAGTTCTGGCTTCAAGTTCCTACCTTGAGTTCCTGACTTTCTTCCCTCGATGATGGGCCATCACATGTAAGCTAAGATAAACCCTTTCCTCCCCAAGTTGTTTTTGGTCAGTGTTTTGTCACCTCAACAGGAAGCAAACTAGGACTTTGCCCTTTCCTGTGTCTTTGTTTCACTGCCACAAGGAAGTGGACAGATTTGCTCCACCATGCATGCCCCTGCTGTGATGTTCTGTCTTGCCATGATCCAAAGTGATGGGACCAAGCAAGCATGGACTGAAACCTATGAATCATGAGCCAAGATAAATCCTTCCTCCTTATGCATTGATTACCTCAAGGACTTAGTGACAGCGATGGAAAGCTGACTAATGTGGTGTGGCTGAGGAAACTGGTAAGCAAGAGCCTGCAGGAGGCAAAGAGAGACAGGAAGGAGGCAAGGTACCAAAATCTCCTCCAAGGCATACATCTAATGACCTGACTTCCTCCTCCCAGGACCCACCTCTTAAGGGTTCCACCATCTCCTAATAGTTCCACAGGCTGAGGACCAAGCCTTTAACACAAAAGGTTTGGGGGGATATTTAAGATGGAAGCTATAACCTAGATCAAATAAAGCCAAAGAAGTTACTCTCAATTTATTCAGAGAATGAAGCAGGGGAAAAAATTGAAGGGAAAGGCCATTTTCAACCAGATCTCATTCCTCAGATCTTCCAAATACATCATATCTAGTTATAATAGAAATGTCGCACCTTCTTGTCTAAAAGCCAATGGTACACTCTAACTGGATTCTCAAAGTTCCTTCTGGTGGAGAATTTCAAGTTTAAAATCAAAAGCACAGTATTGTGATGAATTTTTAAATGTGTAAAAAGGTGGGGGCTCAATAAACAGGCCCGCAGTTAAAAGCCCTTGCTGCCTTTCCAAAGGACTTGGGCTTGGTTTCCAGCACCCATGTTGGGCAATTCACAACTGCCTGTAACTCCATCTTGAAAGTATTCAAAGCCCTCTTCTGGCCTCAGCAGGCAACCACACTCATGTACACATACCCACACACAGTCACACACACACACATTCACATAGTTAAAACTAAAATAAATCCTTTTTAATGTGTAAAAAGACTCCACCTTCTGAGAATGGCTTCTCTGATAACCAAGGAATATCATTTTATGGAATTGTCAAGTCATGCCAATTTATTACTAAGCAATGGGAACAATAATGCTGTCTGATGTTGTATTTGAGGAATGAAACTTCTTTTTCACACATATGGAAGTTTGTTCTTTTCTGTACTTGCATAGATTCCTTCTACAACACACATTCTTTCAAGCTCAGCTCACAAGACCAGCTGATTCTAGCTGTCACTTTCTATTGCTATAATAAAATCCCAGAAATAGTCAACTTGGGAAAAAAAGAGGGGGTGGTATTTTTGGATCACAGTTTCTGGGGCTCCAGTTCATAATCAATTGGCTCTACTGGTTTGGTCCTATGATGAGACAGAACATCATGGTGGGGACTGCATTTGAGTTCAATGCTCACTTCATGGTGGCCAGGCAGCAAAGAGAGAGAAGGAGCTGAAGCCTGCTATCTCCAATCATCATATATTACTTAAGGGTATAGACATCAGTTAACTGTTTTAATGAGTGAAGATATGTATCTCTATGAGTGGATGTAGAATGAAATTTTTAATCAGATCTTATTGAATGGTTGAGAATCATTATATACATAGAAACATGTATATGTTTATATGGGTACATGTGTTGTGTATTTGGAGGTATATAGATCTGTAGAGAGATATACGACATGTATCAATTATGTTTCCCTGGAGAATCCTAGCAAATTCTTCCAATCTTATTTCTTAGCTACTATAGAAAATGTCTCTTCCTTCATAGCATGTGAGTAGCCAAGGCTCCATCCAAATGGTATAGCACTCTGCTCATGACAAAGCACCAACCCTGCTAGGAAATGTGGCCTAGGGTAAGAAGCCAGGAGAGAAGCCAGTGTGTCCAGAGCAGATGAATGCAGAGGTCAGTTGACTAGACTTGTGGGAGACTATAACTCATCCCAGGAACCCCAGGTCTTTTCCAGCTCCCTTTACTGACAATGTGAGATGGTGAAGTGCCTTCAGTTCATATCAAACCAGACTTTGCAAGCTGTAAAATATGAAAGTTAAAAGGAACTAGGAGAGGCAAAGATATGCAACCCAGCTTCTTCTAACACTGGTCTTTTAATGTATTCAACAAATATTTGTTTAGCTTGAACAGAATTTTAGTTGCAATTATTCTACACCATTTCTGGGGTTTGCACATGTTATTTTTGCCAACATTTAAATGAGCAAGATATCTTTGATAGAATGGCATGATAAATGTAGTCCAAATACAACATGAGAAGAGGAAAGTGAAGTTGAACTTATAATTACACCACATCTGCAGGTGATTTTAGAGTTTAACCACAGCCAGGGGGCGGAATGGAAAACACATTGGGTAAACCTTGCTGCTGTTAAAGGGCTAAAGGTACTTGGAATACAAAACAAATACTGGGCCAACATTGTGCTGGCAGCCACTGTACGCCTGTGACTTCTTCTTTCCAGGACATAGGCTCTAGAAGACCAGGCCAGGCTTTGTCTGCGGAGCCTGAGATTGACCCAACCAACCCAAATCAGTCACTGTGTTTTCCTTTTTTTATTCAATTTTGTGTATTTCATACACTATATATAGATCCTATTTAGATTCCCTCCCCTGTCTGCACCCCCTTACTAATCCCCACACAATTTCATGTGTGCTATCATATATATATATATATATGTCTATTGAGTCAAACTCATCTCCTCAGATTACTTCAGTATGGATGCATCCACCGGACCTGGTTAACCTACCAAGAATCACACCCTTAAACCAGATCGAGTCTTCCCTTCCCAGCAGTCATCAGTTTCCAATAGTTCTTCAGGTACACTGGGGTTTCTTATCCATTTCCACACATCTATGCTGGGATGTTGTCTGGCTTGACCTTCCATTGTACTTATCCATGTTCCCACCATTCCTGTGAATTCATAAGCAACTTCCCAGCTGTCTGGAAAACTCCATTTCCTTGGGGTCATCCACCACTTCTGGCACTTAAAATCATTCTGCCACTTTGACAATGATCCTTGAGCCTTTGGAGGCAGAAGTTTGATATAGGTGTTATATTCAGGGATAAGAATTCCGCAGCTCTTATTCTCTGCCAATTATTTTTATTGGCCTGTTGTGGGTTTCTTTGTTAATCACCATCTGCTGCATGAGGATGAGAGTTGAAGAGTGCATTAATCTATGGATATAACAATAGGTCATTAGGAGTCACATTAATACTATATCTATTTAGCAAAATAATAGTATCAGGCTCTCCCTTATGGCCTGTGGCCTATCTAGCTGCATATTCCTAGGCCTGATATCAATGTTAGGTATAGGCTCCGTCTTATGAAACATATCTTAAATTGAATTAGAAAGGCACTGGAGAGATGGCTCAGTGGTTAAAACACTAGCTGCCCTTGCAGAGGACCCGGGTTCAATTCCCAGCACCCACATGGCAGCTAACAACCATCTGTAACTCCAGTTTCAAGGGATCTGATGCCTTCTTCTGACCTCCATGGGCATTGCATGACACAGCTGCACTTGCATGAAAGCAGGCCATACACTCACACATATAAAATAAAAATAATAATAAAAAAGAAAGTGATTCATAACTCTCATAATATTCCTGAAGTCATGTCTTGCCAGGATAGTTGTTGACACACATAGAATTCACAGCTGGGTAAGGTTAATGAATACTTTTTTATTTCAGTAGCATGCATAGCGCCTTCCAGTACTATAAAAGCTAGCCAGTGGAGATGAAGCTTTGAAGTCAGTACCAGCTTGATTTCTCCTTAGTTTTCCTAAGGATCATGTATGTAGTATCTTCAGCAGTAGGATCTTATTATCGAATTCTGGTGGGTAATCAAGAGCAGAGGCAATGGTCAGTAGTGTTTGAGGGTCTATGGAACCCCTGGTCAACAGTTTCAAAAGAGGGAGTCCATCTCTGGCATTGGGCTTTTATTTTGCTAACCTATGGTGTCTAGTAGGGTCAATGTCCCCCATTATAAAGTAGTTCCTTTTAATCTCCTTTTATAATGTAGATGTATATACTTTAAGAAGCTTCTATGGTGGCAAGTTTCCATATGGATTTTCTAAAGGCCTTTAGTGTGAGTTATCCCTCTCCATCCTTCCCTCCTCTGCTCTGCCCTCCCATTCCCCACCCCAATTAGCCCTTCCTGTGCTATCATTCCCTTTTCTCACTTTTTATCACCATATTCTAGAATTATACCTCCCATAAAGCATCCCTCCTTGGTCTTTTACTTGTTTCCTGATCTCTCTGGATTTTCCAGTTGAAACATGTATATATAAGAATTCAAGTCTATCATTCATCAGGGAAATGAAAATTAGAACCGCTTTGAGATTTCATCTTACCCTACCTAGTCAGAATGGCTTAGACCCAAAAAACAAATGCTGGTGAGAATGTGGAGAAAGGGGAACTCTTATCCTCTGCTGGTGCAGCCACTATGGAAATCCCTGTGGAGATTCCTCAAAAACCAGAAATCAACCTACCATATGATGTAGCTTTATCACTCTTGAGCATATACCCAAAATACTCTATATCCTACTACAGAGATACCTATTCATCCATGCGCATTGCTGCCCTTTTCACAATAGGCAGGATATAGAAACAGCCTAGATGTTCATCAGCTGATGAATGAATACTGAAAGTATGCTACATTTACACAATGGAATAGTATTCAGTTATCAAAAACCAAAATTATGAAATTCACATGTATATGGATGGAACTGGAAACAAACATGTGAGTGAGGCAGCGCAGACTAGACGAAACGTGTCAGGCACTATTTTTGACATCTTTGTCTCGCACATCGACTCTGCCACTGTTTCAAATGCTTACGACCCACATGAGGATAATACCAAATGGGAGTTCTGACGTCCTGAACTATAAACTTTAAAAATTAAGAAATTATTTCACTAGTTGCCAAACTTTCATTTGAAAACAATCAAAATGTTATTTAAAAAATGGTGATGCAGGCCAGGCGTGGTGGCGCAAGCCTTTAATCCCAGCACTCGGGAGGCAGAGGCAGGTGGATCTCTGTGAGTTCAAAGCCAGCCTGGTCCACATAGTGAGTTCCAGGACACCTGGGGCTACAGGGAGACCGTCTCAAAAAGACCAAAAAAAAAAAAAATGGTGAGGCAAGTTGTTATTGTATGAACTCCATTAACTTTTATTTCATGGATGTTTTTCTCTTTAAATTCAATCCAGTGAAGAGGAACAAATTCTAGTATATTATACAATACTCTAAGGAAACTCTTGTAACAATTTACTGTATATTCCAAGTTAGAGAAGATCTTGAATGATTCCAACACACAAAAAAAGATAACACTTGAGATGATAGAAATGCTAATTATCCTGATGAAATCAGAATACATCAGATGCAACTGCTAAAATACCACACTGCTCCCCATATGTATGTAAAACTATTATGTCTCAATTTAAAAAATGAAGTAAAAATAGCTTTAAATTACTGTAGAAGACTTTTGTTGCACCCGGCAATCTGTTAATTAAATCTTTCTTCTAAGTCATACGATATTTTGAAACTAACATGGAAGATGTCTTTAATGGAAGCTACTTTATTGAAGTGACTACATATTTATTGTGGCCCAGAAAATTATTTCTAGAAGACTTTAGAATAATATATTTTCCTGATAGACTTTGTGATCACTGTGAAAGTTTTCAGTCAGCCTTCAGTCAAGACTCCAATCTTTCTCCTGTCCTTAGTCTTGTCACTTTTTTTGTTTTTGTTTTGTTTTGTGTTTTCTGAAATACACCACAGAGACACCTGCTTTAGGGCATAAGAACTGCTCTTCTCTCTCCCTCGAAGAGCTTTCTCACAGACATATGCTTAGCAGACTTTTACATCAACTTCATGTCTTTCCTCAAATCTCGCTTCCTCAAGAGGTCTATTCTGACCCCTCTAATTAATATAAGCAATTCCTCACAACTCTAACACTCCTGTGCAGACAGGGCACTGACTATCCCCCTTACCTTGTACTAATATTCTAGATGACTGCTTAATTAGCTAATAGTAATTATCATTATTCTCATATCCTCTAGGCTGAAATTTCTATGAATATTTGTTATTATGGCCCCTGTAAACAACTGACCACAAACAATTATTTCTTCAGATCATGCACCCAACATATAACAATGGTTCTCATGGAGTATTGCATACTTTGAAAACTCCCAATATTCTCCGTTTTCTTAAGTAAGCTGTACTTTGTCAACAGCGCATTTGAGTTTTCAAAGTAATCATTACTGTATGAGCACCTACTGTAGACCAGGCACTGATTTGAGTACTTCAGATATGTTAACTCACTAATTCATTTTACTCTCAGTGCCATTAGCTATGTATTCTTAGTCTCCTAATATTCCAGGGGAGGAAACTGAGATACCAAGAGGGTTAGAAACTTCCCAGGGTCACACAGCTGGTAAGTGGTAGAGTGAGAATAAAGTCAGGCCATGAAGATCCAGAGCTCACAGTCTTAACCCAGTTCTGCTGACTGACTCAGCAGTAAGATCAGAGGAAGCTGGAATAGACTTGCAGTTACTCCCATTTAACTCTAACAAAACTGGACTGAGCAAAGGAGAAAGGAAACACAAAACTGTAAGAACTTATGGATTCTCTGTCCCCAGAAAATGGGAACTGTTCTTCCCCATCTGTGCTTGCCCTACACCACTGATCATTTGTCCTTGAACCAAACATTTTTAAATATTTTATTACTTCGTTGAAAATTTCATACAATGTATTTTGACAGTATTCACTCCACCAGTTTCCCCCAGATCCATCCCACCTCCCTACATACCCAACTTCAAGACCACTTTGTTCTCCCCAAATACTTTTGGGCACACATCCATCCTTCAGAGCATGGCTAACCTACCAGGGGTCATACTCTCCTTCTCCCAGAAGCTATCAATTGCCAATAGCTCCTCAGCTAGGAGGTGGGACTCCATGCCTACTTCCCTTTCTTCATGCTGGAATTTTGCGTGGCTTGAGCTTGATCAGGTCATAACCACCATGGGTTCCTATGTGCACCTGCCCTGTTGTTTACAGAAAACACTGTGGTCATCCATTGCCCCTGGCTCTTTCAATATTTCTGCCCTCTCTTCTGCAATGATCCCTGAGCCTTGGGGGACAGGGTGTGATACATATGTCACATTCACTGCTAGGCACTCCAATCTCTTATTTTCTGCATGTCAACCTTTTGTGGGCTTCTGTCTATTGTGATCACTATTGTAAAAAAGAAGCTTCTCTGATGAGATTAAGAAATGCACTAATCTATGGATAACTAATCTATGGATATTAGGACTCTGATTAATACTATGTCCATTTAGCAAAATAATACTGGTAGGTTCTCCCCTAGGGCCTATGAACCTGTCTAGACACAGGTTCTCAGCCCTGACACTGGCACCAGGCATGGAGCCAATCTTCTGGAGCAGGTTTTAAGTCCAATTACAAAGTGGTTGGTTACTCCCATAACATGTGTGCCACTGTTGCACCAGTAGCCTTTCTTGTCAGGCCAGTCATCACTGTAACTCACAAAGTTCAAGCTGGGTAAGACTGATAGCATAGCACCTTCCAGCACTATGAAAAGTTAGCCAATAGGTATGAAGCTTCATGGTCAGTACCAGCTTGAGTTCATCATATTCTTTGACTCAAGCATATTGTGTCATTAGCAATAGGGTCTTACTTATAGGTTCTAGAGGGTAACCAAGAGGAATGGAAATAGCTTATCATGTTTTGGGGTCTGTGGAAACTCACTGGCCAGTAAGTCCAAAAGACATAACCTATTTTGGCACTGGACTTGTTATTTGCTAGCCTATGGTGTCTAGTAGGAACATTGCCCCCCCCAGGCCCCCAGTATAGGTAACTCCATTTAAACTCTTTTTATGTATTTTAGGACTTTTTTATAGTGGTAGGTTTCCATATGACTTTTTCAAAAGGCCTAAATATTCTTAAGGCACTCATCAGCTAGATATTGTGCTACGCATGAAATGTACTCACCATTCATAACTGAGGAATGCATGAGTTAGTCTAGTACATGGCCCTTGCCCCAGACTTGATCTCACATACAACAGCTAAACTCTCATTCCAAAAAAAAAAAAAAAAAAAAAAATGGAGTAAGAATTAAAGCTGAAATAAAATACCACAAGAATTAAAGGGTATAGCATAACTTAAAGCCCAATTATTGCATGTTGCTGCCTAGTTTATGATATTAACAGTTTATTATATATTTGTAACATTTTTTCACATCATAATTCTATTTATTTTATATATAAAAACATACCTTTATGGTATATATTTATAGCTGGACATAATCCCAGATACTCAGGGGACTAAGTTAGGAAAACGACAAGTTTAAGGCCAGCTTAAGCACCTTAATGATGTCAGTGGTAGAGCGTTTGCCCAGAATTCACTAGTAGGTGCTGGGAAGTTGACTCAGTGGGTAGAACCCTTGCTTAGTGTATACAGGGTCTAGTGTTCAATTCCAGTGCTGCAAATATGTGGCTAGGTAGGTGGATGGATGGGGGGAGGATGGATTGATACAATGTATACACATTACACATCCTCTGTATGTTCATGGGGGCTTTCATATTTCAATTTCATCAACACTTTTGTATCCTTTTCTCACTTTTGAAATATTTTTCTTAATTCTTTCAGAATTTTATGCAATGTATTTTGACTATATTTCCCCTTCCCCCCTCCACCCCCATCTCACTATCCGCCCCCAATTTCATGTCCTCTTTTGTGATTAAGGCCTATCGAGTCTAATTGTGTTCCCCAAATGCTCTTCTCAAGCTTAAGCTGTTTCTCATTTTAAAAACGCAGTTTATTGCTATAGAAATTTTCTTCTTTTTAAGTTTAAGAGAAAGTTTACTGGTTCAAGAATTTCACACAATGAATTTGATTATATTCGCACTCCTCCCCCCATCTCCACCTTCACCCCCTCACCTCACCCCTGACTTCTTGTCTTCTATTAGCAAATGAAAAACCCCATCCAGCATAAATACACCCCTGAGTTGGGTGCCAGAGAAGTCACATCTCATTAGCACGTCAGTAATCTGTAATTTGTATATGAGGTGTGCTGGAGTAAGGGCCCACTCCCTTTCCTTTGTAATGGTTTTGGGTCAGAATACGCCCAGGTTTCTTGGAGTGGGACTTTCACTCTTCGTTTCTGTTTCTCTTACACCCTGCTTAGGAATGTCAAGTAGGGATTTCTCTTTTTCTCAGTGGTCAGAAATGTTTGGTTTTCCTCATCAAAGTTAGTTGTTTGCAGCCCTTCATCAGGTTACACTTTGGCTGTTTCCAATCCTCACTCAGCACAATGATCCCACTGTGGACCAAGGCTTCTCCAACAGGCTGGTTTCCCTCAGGGTTTACTGTGGGTAAAAGCAGAAGCTGGGTCCTCACAGCAGGCGGCAGTTAGCTCACAGACCTACAACTCAAGATTCTCTGAGTGGCAGTTGGGAGGTTTCACAGTTTCACACACAGGTTTACAGCAGTGTCCTCTGGTTTATTTTCTGAAACCTGTAGACTTCTTACATTCCTAATATTTATTGTTGGGGACTGCAGTCAGGTCGTGAGAGTAACTGGATAACGATGACAGTCTACCAACCATGGGTGCCACCAGGGAGCAAGGGTGGCCAGGCCTGCTCGGCTCACCTGGTGTGCATGCGAAGCCAGGCTGGCTCTGCCCTGCCAGTGTAGTGGTCATCCAGGCCAGCACGGCTCCACTGTCTCAGCTCCCTGGTTATCTTCCCTCTTCACATGCAGCCTGAGTTCAGAATTTTGAGATCAATATAGAGGCATCAAGATTTTTAATAAAATGAAGAGGCTGGGAGTCACAGTTTAAGTCCTTGAGTCTAGTCACCATCGCTGCCCATTGCTCAGGCTGGGCTGTCATCTTGGTTCTCCAATTATTTTCTTTCTTATTTGCCATGTCCTGGGTTCAGAATTTTGAGACCAATTTGGACATTCCTATGGTCAGGCTAATAGTCATCTTCTATGATAGGGTCCCTCACATGGTCCATCACACGCATTCAGTCTCGTGGGAATTGGGGCCACTGCCCAGGGCACGCCTCATTCTTATGCCATCTTTTTGCTCAACACCAGCACTTTGAGCTGTCTTGTCACATTCCTTCTTGTTTGTATCAAAAGTCATGTGAACAGTGAGTTCTGGGTTGCCCAAGAGAAAGATTTACTCTTGCATCCATCCTTCATGGCTCTGTCCATCAGTTGGCACACACACAAAAAGTGCTTGAAAATGTATAATTACATAACATATTGTTCCACACTTTTCTAAACTAAAAAATTGCATAAGCCTTTGTCAAGAAACTCCAGTGGACTTTCATATGGACATTTGAAAATTGCCCAGTTCTAACTTTTCTCTAGTTCCCTGTCTAGAACTTGTAATGCTAATTACTCTTGCCTTTACTTCTCCTTCACATCTCCCATTCATGATTCAAGGACTTTCTTCTTCCCTTAGAGACAAGAGTTATGCAATTTGGAAGTCTTTTAGATAGACCCACTGAAGGGGTACTCCAATTGCCTCACCTTGCATCCCTGTTCAGCATGGAAGAAGCCAGAGGGGTCAGCAGTCCTATTCCCTATTGGTAATTTGGGTAACCTCTTCAGAGGATGATGTGACAGGAATAGGAGGTAGGAATTGGCTAGGCAGTTAGGGTAAAAAGACCCCAAAGAAAAGTAGCCCGTTTCTTGGCTAAAAGTAAAAATGTTCTTGGGCCTCTTAGCAACATACTCTGTTCCACGGGCCAAAAATGTCAAAAGCATTTTGGAGCTTTTATTTAATCCTTAAAAGATTTTAGGGTTACCCCTTCAGGGGGGGGGGATGTTGGAGGAGGGAGTTGGCATGGATTTTATCAAAACACCTTATATACATGTATGAAATTCTCAATAAGGTTTTTGTAAAATTTTTTAAAAATAAAAAATGAATTTCATATGTGTAGACAAGTTTTATTTTATTTCTGTTTATGCTTTTTAGAAGTCACTTAAACAACTGAATTATTTATGTCACCTGAAACAGACAAGCAGCCAGATATTTAAAACCTATTCCTGCCCCTTCTACCCAGATCCTTACACTGTTCGGGCACAGTGCATCTCTACAAAGTTGTATTCCCCAACAGTAAACTATATTTGAGAGTCAATTCTCTTGTCTACAACTTAGGGGATAATAAAGTACTTCCGTCAGTGCTTATATTTTCCAACATGAGTCAATATGGGAAATCTGATTCTTAATGAAATGTTTTCATGCCAGAAGATAAAAGGCTGTGCAACACACACACACACACACACACACACACACACACACACACATACAATCTTCACTCTCTTGGTGGTCACTATTCCACCATGATTCTGCAGGTAAACTACTGTAGCCTTGAACAGCAGAGACCTCATGACCCTGCTCCAACTCTATAGCCTGAATCCAATTCAGTGGGCCGGAGCCTGCACCTGTCAGGTTTCAAAATGTCTTTAATTTCATTTCTGCCTTTGTCATTATAAGGAGTAAATAAATTTCACAGTTATTACAGCAACTGTTCACTAAATGTATACTGTTGCTTTGCTCAACGATAGGCAATCTGCAACAGCCACCACATTTACCAGTTAAAGATATTGCCCCTCATGTTCCCTTTATCAAAGAGCATCAAGTCCTAGAGCTATTTGAAGGATAAAACAAGTGCTTCTCAGAGCAGTGTAAGTTACCTGGTGAAAAAGATGTCAGCAAAGAAGAGTTCAACTATAAACATGTGCTTAGTAATAATAATACAAAAGTGGGGCTGGAGAGATGGCTCAGCGGTTAAGAACACTGGTTGTTCTTGCAGAAGACTCAAGCTCGAATCCCAGCACCCACATGGCAGCTAACAACTGTCTGTAACTCCAGTTCCAGGGGATCCGACAGTCTCTTCTGTCCTCCGCAGGCATTGCCCAGCATGGGTGCACTTACCTATGTGCAGGCAATACACGCATACACATAAAATAAAAATAAAAAATAAAATATTTTAAAAAATAATAATACAAAAGTATTCATTAAAGTAACAAATATAGAGATTTTGTAATTTATCTAATAAGTGATGCAACTATATATGGATATAGCTATAAAGCTTCTCTTAATGTAAAATATAAGCTTTTTAAATATAATTAATGCTTGTTAAATGTCTCTTCTCTAGAATACAATAAAATAGAAAGAATCTTCAACAGGAAAAATAAAGAAAAGTTTCCAAAATAATAGTTTGGGAATTTTTTAATGTAACTGAACATTTGTATGTGTTTTTAAAAAGCTGAAGTGTTCAGATCAATCCTTGAAAACATTCTATTTCGCAACCTCATGAAAAACTTTACTTATAAACTGAGGCCTTCTGTTTCTCCTAGAAGCCCTGAAGGATCTAAGTTCAAAAACAAGTATTGTGTCTATGTATCTGGATGTTTGTGTCCCCAGGAAAGGTACAGGGTAGGCTCAAACAGGCTCAAGATGAATTGATCTGCTATGAACTATAGGTAATACCCAATGGCTTAAAGAAATTGATTTTCTTGAAAAGGCTAAGTAAAAGTTAATGAAAAGGTCTTTAACTGCTGTTAACTGTGGAGATGCTCTTACCCCACGCTAGCAGGATTTTTTTTCTACAAGTATTAAAGACAAATTGTATGATTCTACAACTTGTCACACTAAAAACTTATTCTTGGCATTTTTATGAGGTTTTTAGGCAACTGTATAAAAGCCCAGAAGAAAGATAACATATAAAAGTAGTACTGGTCATCCACCAGCATCATCCTAACTCCCAGAAAACAGAGTAAGAGATTCAGAGGAACGTCAGGAAATAAAGGTCCAAACACTTCAGTCGGACAGCAGAAGCCTGAGCTCAGCCAGTCTGGCCTTGTTCTCTTCACACACGCTCCTGCAGAAAAGAAGCAAGTGCTAAAATACTTTGACCTGACTGAGTGAAGATTCCAGATAAATGCTTGAATCTTGCTATCATTTTTCTCATTTTAAAAACGGGGAAGAAATTTAAAAATTCCATTTGAAAACATAGACATTATTTATCACAGGAAAAGTCTTCCAAATGTGTATGATTTCAATTTCTTGTTCCTTCTGCTGTTATAAAAAGCAGCTTTTTGGTAGCAAAGGGAAAAGCTAGACAGTTAAACCAACAGCAGTAACAGTAGAGAGACAGCAGCTCAGTAAGACCCTCCATCAACCATCTCTCCACATCCATTTGAAGTTATTCATAGACCAAAATATTTTCACAAGAACTAAGGAAGCTAAATGAGAGGCCTCAGAACCTGGCTTTAGCATAATTAATAAGACGCTGGGGCTGGAGAGATGGCTCAGCGGTCAAGAGTACTGGCCATTCTTGCAGAGGAGCCAGCTGGAATCCCAGCACCCACATGACAGCTAACAACCATCTGTAACTCCAGTTCCAGGGGATCCAACACCCTCTTCTGTCCTCTGCAGGTATTGCATGACATGGGTGCACTTACGTGCATGCAGGCATAACACTCATATACATAAAATAAAAATTAATAAAAATTAAAGAAGAGGCATAAAGAAGACAGGAAGGAAGATTTGCTTATGTGACCATTCCCCACCCTGCTCCAGACAACAGCAGCACAAAGTGGAGGGAAAGAGAACGAATCCAGGATTTAAATATGAAGCTTAGTACCAAGCAAACCTCGGTGAAAGGTGAAGGGCCACAACCCTTTCCCCCAGGATACAGCCTCGCATCAGCCAGTGGGCAACAGATCACCTCTCACCACAGCCCCTCCAGCTTGAGGCAACACCACACAGCATAGCTCAGAGCCTGCATCTGCTGAAGGTAGGACCAGGAAGTGAGCATAAGACTTACTTGGAACTCTGTGCCAGGCACACTACAGTGAAACCCAGAATCAGGCAGAATTCAAAGACAGCCTGTCACCTGGCCAGTGTTTACAAACAGAGTCTCTGGACCCGCTGGAGCACCAGGCAGAGACCGGTGCCCCAGCAGGAAGGTCCCATGTTTCACCCTGTACCACCACCGGTGAAATGGGCTGGGTCACATACCCAAGAGTGTGCAGGCCTCTGAAACCTTTAGACTCAGAAGCAACCATGCTTACTGTCACTCTTGGAGGCCAAGGGACTGCCCACCTTCCCTATCCCCAACTTGCAGGAGCACAACAGAAAGGGTAATAATTGCCCATTTAGAGAAAGAAAGGGGAGGTACATAGCAAGACATGACAGAGGACTCACAGATGGATCCTTGAAGTCCAGAACCAGGCAGATCTCTGTAGCAATTGACTGTAGGCTAATGACCATGAGTGAGGATTCTGAGTCTGCCCTGGCCCTGGTGGAGATTTGCAAGTGTCAATTAACTTTTTTAAGAACCCCCAAGTTCATTTTGAACAACATACCAACTATAAACTTTGGACAAATTCTTGTTTGGTGCCTCCTCCTCCCCCCAGAAAAAAACAGTGACAACACACCAGTCACATATATGAGTCATATACATGTGGCAACCTTTGACTTACGGTGCTGTCTAGGACTAAGAAAAGGTGAGAGAAGACCCAAATAAATAAAATGAGAAAAGGAGGCAACTGACAGCACAGACATACAAATCGGATGATTAGAAAGCACCGCGAACAACCATATACCAACAAATTTGATGACATAGAAGAAACGGCAAATCCCTGCGCGTTGCAAATCTAAATACATAATGAGTAATAAGATTGGCTAAGGAGGGCAAAATATCTCCCATAAGAAAGAAGGCCAGGCCCAGATGGCTTCATTGCTGAATTTTACCAAATATAAAGAATTAGCCAGGTATGGTGGTGCACACACTTAATCCCAGGACTCCGGAGGCAGAGGCAGGCAGATCACTGTGAGTTCAAGGCAAGCCTGTTTTACATAGTGAGTGCCAGACCATCTGGGGCTACAGGATGACCCCATGTCAAAACAAACAACAGTCAGCAAAAGAGCTAACACCAAGTTTTCTTCAATTTTCTCCCAAAATGGATGAGGACGTGGTTCACCCAAACTCATTTTATGAGGTCAGTATAACCCTAATACCAAAACAAGACAAGATACAACAAAGACACAGGCTGCCAGGACCACGGTGAGTACGGCTGCACGTTTAAAAGATTATTGACCATGACTGAGTAGCAATCATCCAGAATCCAAGGGTGTTTTAACATATGCAGATCAGTAATGATCTATCACAACAACAGAGTAAAGGACAAAAGCCATAGGATCATCTCAATAGAGACAGGCTAAGCATTTTATGAGTCAACATCCTTTCATGATAAAAACAAACAGAAGCATTTATCAACATGATAAAGGTTATATACAAGTTCAGAGATATTATAAGGACTGAGGGAAAAAATGAAGCTTTCTTTTTCAGATATGAAATAACACAAAGATGTTCTCTTGGCTGTCTGTATTCAACATAGTTCTGTATGTCCTGGCCACAGAAGTAAGCAAGAGAAAGGGATCCAAAATGGAAGGGAGGAAATCAAACTTCCATTGCAGAGTAAATGATCTTATATATGAAAAATCCCAAAGACCACATACATGTGCACACGTGCACTCTGTCTCTCTCTCGCACACACACACACACACACACACACACACACACACACACCTACTATTAAAGCTAGTAAATCAAAAACTAACAAATCAGTCCAGCAAAGTTTCAGGATGCAAAGTCAGCATCTGAAACTCAGTAGCAAGGCTCTACAGCAGTAACAAATTATCTGAAAAGGAAAACAATCTCATTGATAACAGCTATGAAACCACAAGCCATTGACAGTCACCAAGAAAATGGAAAGGTATCCCATACCCATGGATTCAAGAAATTAATGCTGTTAAAATTCCCATACTACCTGTCCTAGCTTGTTTCTTCATTGCTGTGAGAAAACACTCTGACCACTACCAGCTTGGGAGGAAAGGGTTTATTCAGCTTACATCTCCCAGGTCACAGTTCATCAGGGAGCCCAAGGTAGAAACTCAGGGCAGGAACCTGGAGGCAGGAGCTGGAGCACAGGCCATGGAGGAATGCTGCTTACAGGCTTGCTCCCCTGGCCCCTGCTCAGCCTACTTTCTTATACAACACGGGCCCACCTCCCCAGGGGCAGCACCACCCACAGTGGGCTGGGCCCTTCCGCATCACTCAACAATCAGGAAAATACCCCACAGACATGGCCACAGGCCAGTCCTATGGAGAGGCAATTCCCCAATTGAGGCTCCCTCAACCCAGGTGTGCCAAGTTGACACTAAAGCTGTCCAGCGCACTACCCATAGTGACCTACTCTGCAGTCTCTACTGAAATACCAATGACATTCTTCACAGAATAGCAGAAACTATCATGACATTTGCATTCAACCATAAAATATTCTGTGTAACCGAAGCAACCTTGAGCAGAAAGAACAAAACAAGAGACCTCACACTCACCACCTCACTTCAAAAACTACTAAAAAGGTTTAATAATCAAAAACACATGATATGAGCATGAAAAGAGATACATAGACCAAGGAACAGAATAGTGACCCCAGACATAAGTGCAGCAGGTATAGCTGCTGACTGTAGAAAAAGGTCACAGAGTACAGTAAAGGAAAGGCAGTCTCTTTAGTCAGCTGTGCTGGGAAAATCAGATGTCCCTATGCTGAAGTAAACTACGCTCTAGACATTGCATTGCACAATAAATCAACTCAACATAACAAAAACATGGAAGGGAAGGAGGGAAAGAGAGAGGAAGAGAAGCAGGGAGGGAGAGGGAAAGAGGGAAGAATGGAGGAAGGAAGGGGGGGAAGGAGAAGGGAAGGACAGAGGCCTAACAGGTAGAAAGGACTAACATGTTGAAAATGGATGCCTTGTTATCTCCAACTATCCTAGAAACAGTATCAAAGAAAGCCCAAGTTTGTGGGACAAATTGGCTGTTGTGTGTAATCCTGTGGAGAGGAGAGAAATTAGACATTCTAGGTGTGGCTTGAACAAGTACAAGTAATGCGCAAATCCTTTAAACACATTTTATTGAATTCCAATGTCATCCTTAAATTGCAAACTTAACATGCAAAACTGCTTTCAAAGAGATGCAGTGTTCATTTTCTTTCTAAGGTCTATAAGCTTCATTTAACTTAAATGAGGAAAGAAAATTTCAAAATAAAATCTAACATCTGGATAAGATGCGGGCCCTTGACTAAACTTCCTGATCCGCGATGCTCTACAAAAAAAGCAAGATGATAGGTACTGAGATAGCAAGAAAAAGAAATGATGGGACCGAATGAGGAGTGAAGAGAGAAAAAGAAGAGAACAATTCCCAGGTTTCTAGATTGCACAGTTGGACAGCCTGAGGCGCGGGTGAGGAAGACAGGTTTCAGAGCCAGTTGGGGAGTTCAAGAGTTCTACTTTGTACTTAGTCAGTTTGAGAGGGCTATGAGCAAACACTCGACCTGAAACACCAGAGAGGTAGCTGGACAGCAAAGTCTATGAGGCAAGTGAAGGACGGGAGGTAGAGACAGATGTGGGAGATGTGTGTGAGACACACACAGTATTTGAAGTTTGGGGAGAAGGTTGTGACTGTGGGAGAGACGAAGAGAAGAAAGCCACTAAGATGTGGAGCAGTGACTGAGGGAAATGGGCACAGACACAAGACGTAGGGCATTAATGACGTTAGCCAGATCAGTTTCAGTGCAATGGGATTCAAAGTCAAATGGGAGGTTGCTTGAAGTGATCAAGGCAGCAGGAATGACAAATAAAAGTGGCTTGCACAGGGGGTTGGAGAGATTGCTCACTGGTTAAGAACACTTGCTGTTCTTCCAGAGGACCTGGGTTCTAGTCTCAGCTCCCACATGGCAGCTAACAACATCCATAACTCCAGATCCAGGGGATGCAACTCCCTCTTCTGACCTCTGTGGGCATTGCACACACATAGTGCACTTACATACATGCAGGCAATGCACTTATACACATAAATTAAAAGTAAGTAAAATATTTTTAAAAGTGACTTGCAGGAAATGTTTTAATGCTCATTTTTATTCTCTCCCAACCGCTTATGATAGGTAATTTTATTATTCCCATCTCACAAATGAAGAAAATCAGGCTTAGAAAAGTTAACTTGCCTGAGGTCATACAGCTATTAAAGGCAGAATCTGAATTCACACCCAAGTCCCTCTGAATCTTAAACTTGTAGTTTTTACCACCATTTGACAAGGCAAGCTACTTGGTAAAGGATGGATCTTGGAATTCACTGTCTCACTTGTTTCACAACGAAGACAAAGCATTTCACTTGCATGAAAAACTTGGTGTTCAAAACCAGGTACCCATCATCGGGTCCAAACTCTCTCTCCATCACCAGTGCACTCACAACTTCCTGTCACTCAATGCAGTCGTCTGATTTCAGTTTGCTGCTGGCAGCCCACTGGGTTTGGTTTTTCTGACACAGCAACAAGGGTGAGATCTGTGTCTGTTCTCGACTGAATGGGTCCACTTGGCTACTGCCTTAATCAAAATGATAAACACAATCACTGATACATACCAGCCTCTAGCTGTCACTTGCTAGTATTTTGTGGGGGACAACAGGAAAATATTAGCAAGGCTCAATAAGTCCATTTAAACTACTCAATTCCACTGCATTTCCAAGCGATTTTTAAACAACGGAAAGTTAATCTTAAACCACTGCTTACCCATTTTGTCTTAGTTCATCTGATTTTTTCAAAATCACACACCAAAAGTGAATATAAAATTTCGTGTTCTTCACCGCCAGAAGTCCAATGATCCATGTCTTGACATTTCTATTTGAATTCAAGAGGTGTCCAAGGGAGTGTTCCATTTCCATTCCAAAGTTCCTGAGAAGAATATCCCTCAGCCCTGTGCTGTTCCAGAGATCATTACAGCACAATGGGCCCTTTCTTCTGCATCAATCAAAATCGTAACGTCTCCTTACTAAACAAATCTGAAAGTTTTATATTCTTCCTTGCATTGCTCTGATGCTTTTCCGGGCCTTTTAATTTTCATCACAGTTATCCATGAGTATACTTTAGCCAAATTCTTGAGATTCATGCTTGGGGCTTATAGCACATTGTTTCCCAAAGTTTCCATGAGTAATTTATTAGCGGATTGACAAACAATTTTTAAAATATCATAGGAATTTATATGTAAGCTTTTTATAGAAGATATATGATGTACATGTGCATATATATGTGTGTGTGTTTACTAATCTTACCAACTTTACAAAGATTTTTACTAATAATTACTTATTTCACTAATATATACATATATTCATCTTTGCTAGTAATATATGTATATATACATTCTAGTATGAATGTTAATATAGTGCATTGTAATATCAATTCTACTAGAAATTTTTTCTTCATTGATTTTTTTAAACCTTGCTCGTTCTATATTTTGACTTATTTTCTGAGAATGTTTATCATTTATAAATGGTGCTTCTGTGTAATGTTGCATGAAAGTAAAACCATGGCACCTCCTTGACTGGGAGTAGCACACCAACTTCACCAGTCGGCTGAGCAGCACCTGAGCAGCACCTGTTGCCACCTGCCACAGAAACTCCCTTGCACTATGAACTCAGCTGGTGAGGACCATGGTCACCTCATGCCCCTGAGATAATGCTCACCAAATAAAGGATAATATGACGCTCTGTGAAGGTTGGCAAAACATCTCAATAGAAAGCTTTGCAACCTCAGCTCTTAGCACACATCCTGTCACACAGTTGTTTATAAAATGTATGAGGGTGATGAAGAAGATAATGCCAACCGCTTTTAATATTCCATTTTTATTCTGTACCTCTTTTCTACCAGCCTGACAACTTGGACATTCCTGTTTTCTTAATTCTTCTTATTCCTCAGTCTTTTCTGTCTGGCCCATTTGTGAATTGAGTGTGTCCTATTTTCAATATATATCATTCTTCCACTTTTCTCTACCCCATCAACATAATACATGTTACAATATAACATAAGTCACACCTGGAAAGCTTAATTCCTTCTGTACTAGTCCCCTTGCTTCAACTTCTGTCTACCTTTGACTTTCCATATAACATGCAGAACAATTTATTTTAATAACCGAACATTATTAATGTCATCAGCTTGTTTAGTCTGCATCAATGACCTCTCAGTACTCTGCATATGAAATTCAGCTTCTCTAGGCCCTCTATGACCTTCATGATATAGGCCCTCACTGTGCTGAAAAGAATAGGCAATTTATCATGGACTAGGAAGACGTAGCGCTCTGAGGAAAAGAGCCACAACCCCAAGAGATGTGGAGAAAATTAATAAAGAAATGGAATTGATAAGCCTGATTAAAAAAATAAAATTTTGACATAAGTACCGAGTTTTTCAAACACCATGGAATTCCCTCTGAAATAAATGATGTAAGTAAGCCACAAAGAAACCATAATAAATTCAAAAAAGCAGAATTGATATAGACAGCATTCACTGACCACATGAAATGAAACCTGATCATATTAACATGCATTTTCAACTTTTAAAACCCTATTCTGAACAACTCAAGATAAATGAAATCAATGCTGAATTTATAGAATTTTAAAATAAGAGAGACTGATAGATAACTTAAATGTCAGATGTAACCAGGAGGTATGCAACAAAAATGATGTCATTTCAAATATATTATCAAAAAACAACGAATAGCCAGAGATGACTCTGTGGTTAAGAATGCATGTTCTTAACAGAGGATGGGAGTTTGGTTCCTAGCACCCACATCAGATGACTCACTACTACTTGTAACTCTGACTACTGGAAATCTGACGTATACATGTGCCTACCCAAACAAACATACACATAAACAAAAATAATATCTTGAAACTTATAAGGACTACCAAACCCAAGACATGATTCTTCTGAAAGAGATATTAAAGAACAAATAATAAAATAGAAAGGTCAGGAGAAAATTCATAGATAGTTGTAGACTGTAGTAAGCTGAAAATGTAACAATCTTAGAAATCACAAAATGACATCAAAACATATTCTAGTACCAATTGGACAAATGTGTTACAAATCTGAATAAGATAAAAAAAATTAAAAGAAAACAATACGAAAACTAGGAATAAATAACTCAATACAAGCACAGACATAGATGAAACTAAAACCCTAGGTAAAATGGTGATAATCTATATTAAAAAGGAAATAACGTCAAAAATTCCATAAGAAAAGGCAGAGATGAATTTAAAAGAGTAATGATAAAAATAAAATCAGGCTGGCATGGTGGCTCACATATACCTGTAACCCCCAAACAAAATAAAATCAGGCTGGCATGGTGGCTCACATATACCTGTAACCCCAAAACAAAAACAAGGATTACAGCAAGTTCAATGCCTGCCTAGTCTACATAGTAAGTTCCAGACTATCCTGGGCTACAAAATATGACTCCGTCTCAAATACATACATACATACATACATACATACATACATACGTACATACATATATACATACATACTTAAATGAAACCACAAAAAGGTAGTCAAATTTGTACCATACTAAAAGTCACCAGGCACTTAACAACTGTCATTATCAATACTCAGCAATAAACAAGAGGTATTGTTAGCAGGTAGCATTTATTGAGTGCCTGGTATTTGTCTAGCACTGTACTCAATAATACAGTACTTGGTTAGGTAACCACTCTTTCACTTCATTTAATAAATAAGGAAGCAGAGTCACACAGCAAGCCTAGAATTGGAACCATCAGTGGAGAGTCCACAAACTCCACCATCCTCTCTATAGGCAGGAACGATTTATCATTGACAGGACATGGTTTTTAAGGAGTAAAGAAAAAATTGTGTAGTTATTTCCATAAATTTGAAAAGACGTTTGATAAAGCATAGTGTCCATTTCTGAATTTAAAAAAATACTGAACTTCCTTTTCATGGTTGATTTAAAAAAAGATTTATCAGAAACCAACAGCAAACACAGTACTCAAAGGTGAAATGAGAGAACAGGGTTTCTCAAACTGGTGTAGGAGGAAGTATCCACAGGTTTGTTTATAAAATATAGTCTTCCCTTGAATAAACAACTTTAATAACTAAACAAATTAAGCAGAACTTTTTTTTTTTTTCTAGAGGATTTCTCAGTTGTTTTACTGTGCTAACATGTTTGTTCTTTGACTCTGGGAAGGTAATTTACTAAGCTATTTCCCAAGCTTCTTTGATTATTGAACCGTTTATCTTCACAGTTACTTTGGAAAAGGTTGGAGGTCTACAACTGAAGGCATCTGAACTAAAACTACTAAGATGAGGATTCCCACTGTGACAACTACAGTTCAGCATTATTCTAGAGGAACTAGCTAATGCAATAAGAGAGGAAAAATATGTAAATGTTGGAAAGGAAGAAAAAATAATTACTGTAAATGATATGCCTACATAAAAATATCTAATTTCAAGATAATCAATTAAAAGCTTAAAATGACAATAACTTAGATACAGAACATTGTACCTAAGTTCACAGCTACCCTGAACGAGCCTATTCGTCCAGGCACATGTGTTGCTGGAGGATAAAGAAAAAGAAAGAAAAGAGACAGATGAGTACAAAGTGTGTAAACTTTTAATGATCTTCCTGCTCTTGTTTCAAACATCAGAATAATGATTGGAAGAAAAGAAATTTTCCTTGTGTGTGAATTTTATATTATCATGGAGAATTGGATTTTCCATATGCCACTGAGTAAAACATTTAGAAAGATTTTTTTGTAATTCGCTGTGCAACTTTCTCCAAGGTGGTTTTTACATGCTTAATGGTTTACAGATACTTAGGATCAAAAGGAAAATGTTAGGCCACTTAATATGGTCCCCAAAAACCTTATAAATATTTACACCCTAATCTCTCATGTCCATGTCAAAGAATTTATCAAAATAGCAAAGAATATATGTACAATCTCATTTCTATCACACTTTAAGAGTGAAACTAGCAAGGTCAATGACCACAAAAGACTATTACTTGAATCATATGGAATACTGAATTGGTTTTAAGTATTAGGAGGGCACATAAGAAAATATTTACAATGTAATCACAGAGAAAAGTTATTAACAAAACTACATGTGCAGTGTGATCCAGGTGAGTGCATTGTGTAGTCAGCTGTCTGTCTCTGAACAAATACCTACTATAAGTCAACATAAAAATAGGTGACTTTGGGGCTGGAAAGATGGCTCAGCGGATAAGAACACTGACTGTTCTTGCAGAAGACCTGGGTTCGACTCTCAGCACCCACATGGCAGCTGACAACTGTCCATAACTCCAGTTCCAGGGGACCTGACAGTCTCTTCTGTCCTCCACAGGCATTGCACGACACGGATGCACTGACCTACAAGCAGGCAATGCATGCAAACACATAAAATAAAAATAATAAATAAAATATTTTTTAAAAAATGGGTGACTTTGGCTTCAGAGGATTCTGTCCATGGTACATTGGCCTCCTTCTGTTTAGGCCTGTGGTAAGATGGGCATCATGATGATAGCACATGGCAGAAAAGCTGCTTGCCTCCTGGCAATGAGAAATCAGAAAACAAGGAGGAAAGGACTGGCAGCCAGCATCCCCTTTCCAGGCCATTCCCTCCCCCCATTTGATTAACTTCTTCCTCCAGGCGCCACCTCCTCAGGGTTCTACTACCCCGAGAAGCTCCTTGGATTTGGAACTGATCCTTTAGTATAGGCCTTGGGAGCAGGTTCAAAATTTAAGCAAAATATATACACCACTCACTCTCCCTGTTGGTTACTTTTGAGCAAACTACAGGTTGGACTGTATATAGATGCCCTGCATGACAAACTGTATCAGTGTTTATTACTGCTGATGAAGATTACAAGTGACTTCCATTTTCTTAGACTTTCTATGTTTTCAAACCCTAAAAAATTCTCTCTAGTAAGGGGAAAATATCACTAAATGGCATTTAACCTAACTAGTTCAACCACTAAGCATTGTTTTAAAAAGATTTATTTCTGGAGGAGGGGATCCAAATTTCATCAAAATATATTGTATGAGAACTGGGTGTGATGGCACATGCCTTTAGTCCCAACATTTAAGAGGTAGAAGCAGGTATATCTGTGAGACTGAGGTCAGCTTAGTCTACATAGTGAGTCAGCTGAGACTAAGGGGAGACTCTGTCTCAAAAAGACCAAGAAAAGAAAAAAACAAAAGATAGGTGATAGATAGATAGATAGATAGATAGATAGATAGATAGATAGACAGACAGACAGACAGATAGATAGATAGATAGATAGACAGACAGATAGATAGATAGATATAGATGATAGACAGATATTATGAAAAGCACAAAAATTCAATTTAAAAAATTTTTTGGTCTTTTTGAGAAAGGGTCTCCTTGTAGCCCCAGCTGGCCTGGAACTCACTATGTAGACCAGGCTGGCCTTGAACTCACAGAGATCCACCTGCCTCTGCCTCCCGAGCGCTGGGATTAAAGGTGTGTGCCACCACACCCAGCTTAAAAATCATTTTTGCAAATTTTATGTGTACGAGTTTTGCCTTTGTGTATATATGGCCACTGCATACATGCCTGGTGCCCACAGAAGCCAGAAGAGGGCACTGGATACCCTGGACCTGGAGTTGTAGGCAATTTGGAACCGCCATGTGGGTGATTTGAACCAAACTCCAGGGTCCTCTGAAAAAAGCAGCAAGTGCTCTTAATGACTGAGCCATCTCCCCAGACCCAATGCCCACTTTTAACCCCCTTGAATAATATACCTTCTAGTGTGTTCTTGTACTCTGTGCTCAAAGGTTTGGTGTGAGGCATCCTTGAGATTACCAGGAAGAGATTCCCAGTATTGGAAAATTTGTTTTCACAGTTTGTTATAGTCTAATTTCCCTACATCTTTCTTTCAGTAGTTGTGAGAAGTTCATTCCATTTTAAACAATCACCATTCAAACCTTTTTAAGGTATCAAGCATGTTCCCATAGACTTTTCTCTACAGATTAATCATCCCTCAGTTCCTTGAGTTGCTACATTTTGTGTCATAGATTTTTAACATTTCCCTAAATATGAATAAAAACTTTAAGTCATTTGTAGTGGGTACAGTTCTACTTGATGACTGGCTTTTAAACTAGAATATGTGTTCTAAGAACAGTAACTGGATTATTACTTTATGATGCAGTATTTTTGCTCAGACTTCAAAGAATATGTTGCTGAAAGACACTGCCCTTGGCCTTTTTAAAACAGCACTACTGTCAGGCATGATGGCACATGCCTATAATCCTAGCACTTGGGAAGCTGAGGCAGGAGGACACTACATAGTAAGTTCCAGGCTAACCTAGGCCTCAGAGTGAGACCCTGTCTGGAAAATAACAAAATAAAATAAAAATACTTCCCTAATAAAATTCAAAAATTATTAATCCATTTTTGAAAGAAGCAAAGCCTTCTTTTCAAATGCCCAGGCTGAAGTTAGGGCAGGCCACAACCTGAAAGTTATTCAAGGAGCAAAATATTAAGTTCTTTATCTCTGGTGGGGGGGGTTCCCATTGTTCAAGAAAAATGATGATTCCATCTACAGGACTGGGATTCAGAACTGTTCCACCCATTTCCATGTGAGAGAAGGGAGAGAAAAAGCGGTCTATTGTTAGTGAGAAATTTCTCAGTCCCTAGGATTTATAAAGATTCCTAGTAACAAAATATGTAACCAAAGTGTTCCAATAAAAGCAAGCAAAAGTATATAAATCATCCGCACAGACTTATAAAATCTACTTACTCATACTTACAGACTTACAGCATAAAAATAGGTAGGCAGGGAAAACAAAGGTTTGAAATTTAAACACAGGATTGAGGTAGAATTCAGATATGACAAAGGCTAAAAGACACCACTGTCTCCAGACAGTGGGTGAATAAGAAGCCTTGCCTTCCAATTCTGAGATACTTCGGTGTGTTTGAAGAGGAAGGCAAAGCAATGTCTCTGGTGATCTTCGGTTCCCAGTGATAATTCTTTAAGTGGATTTGAGAACTTCTCAGGAGGGAATTTAAGTCTGGTACTCTAAATAGGGTCAAAACCCAAGGCTATGAAAGTCACAGGACATAGGAGAGATCTACTGATAGTACTTTTCTAAATGGTCACATTGTCAAATGGCCTTCTTAATATTTATGTTTATATACATAGATTTGTGCTGCTTCTGAAAGCCTTGGTCAGAGAAGTTTTTTATTACAGTAGGTAGTGGTTAATCCAGAGACACGTTTCTGTTCAAAGTGCTAAGAATAGTGACTGTGAGTACTCAGTTCTTGGTGGGACACCTATATCAACTCCCAACTCCCAAGGCTTGAGGAACATCTTGAAAGAGGAGGTGTAAAGAATGTAAGAGTCAGATGATTAGGAAGAATGCTTTTAACTGCTGTCCTCTGAGCACAACATGACTGTGGCACACATGAACTCACAGCAGCTGTGGTTACCTGCACAAGATCTGCATTACATCAAGCCAGTTAAAAATTTAACATAGAGGAGGAGGAGGCTTTCCCAAAGCCCCACCCCTATGTGAGAAGCTATTAGCAGGTGATGGATGCTAGGGGAGAGAATTACTTTTCTTTGAGGGTGTGGCCACCGGTAGGTTGTCCATACCACAGAGAATGACCCCAGACCCATGCATATATGTCTGTTTAGCAGAATGACAGTAGTAGGTTTATTCCTGTGAACTGTGGCCTGTCTAGCCACAGGTCCTTGGCCCTGGTAACAGTATCAGGTATGGACTCCCTATTGTGAAGTGGACTTTAAATCCAATTAGAAGGTGGTTAGTTAACTACATAACATTCTTGCCACTATTGCACCATGGGCATATTTTGCCAAGCCGGTTGTTATTGTAGCTCACAGGGTTCACAACTGGGTAAGGGTGATGATTGCCTTTCTCTGTCAGTAACATGCAGAGCACCTTCTAGTACTTTGAAAGCTAGCCAGCAGAGATGCAGCCTCAAGGTCTGTACCAGCTTGATTTCTCCTTGTTTGTTCCATGACTCAGGTATGTACTATCTCCAGCAAAAGTGTCTTAATATCAAGTGCTGCTAGGTAACCAAGTGCAGTGGTATAGCCAGTATTGTTTGAGGATCTGTGGGATCTCTCTGGTCAAGAACTGGAAATAAAGGCATCCATTTCTGGCACTGAGCTTTCATTTGCTGGCCTATAGTGTCTACTAGGGCCATCAAACCTCTGCTATAAGGTAATCTTTTTATATTATATATGTACATATTGAAAGAAGCTTTTGTAGTGAGTTTCCAATATGGCTTTTTCAAAGGTCTTCATAAATAAATGCTTATTTATTTTTAACCCACTGAGTCCAATTATGGATTGGTAGAATTAATATTGTGAAAATGACCATCCTACTAAAAGCAATTTATAGATTCAATGCAACCCCAATCAAAATCCCTGTGACATTATTCACAGAAATAGAAACAACATCCTAAAATTCACATGGAAGCACAAAATACCCCAGAAGCCAAAGCAATCCTGAGCACAAAGTGCAATGCTGAGGGAATCACCAGACCAGATCTCAAACTATATTACAGAGATATAGTCATGAAAACAGCATAGTACTGACACAAAAACAAACTTGTAAATCAATGGAACAAAATAGAAGACCCAAACATGAGTTCAAACAAATCACAGCTACTAATATTTGACAAAGCTGCCAGAAACACTGTCTTGGTTGGTTTTCTATTACTGTGATAAAAACACTGACTAAAACCAACTTGGAGAGTAAAGGGTTTATTTGGCTTATAGTGCAGTCAGTCATCAAGGGAAGCCAAGTCAGGAACTCAGGGAAGGAACCTGGAGCACAGGCCATGGAGGAAAGCTGCTTATTGGCATGCTCCTCTGGCGTGTGTTCAGCCTACATTCTTATACCACACAAGACCATCTGCCCAGAGGTGGCACCACCCACAGTGGGCTGAGCCCTCCTTCATCACTCAACAATCAAGAAAATGCCCCATAGAGTTGACCACAGGCCAGTCCAATGGAGGAAGTTCCTCAGTTGAGGCTCCCTCCACCCAAGCGTGTCAAGTTGACAACTAAAGCTACCCAGCACAAATATACACTGGAGGAAAGACATAATCTTCTACAATGGTGCTTTCAAACTCGATTTCCACATACAGAAGAATGGAATTATGCCCATATCACCCTGCACAGAAGTCAACTCCAAATGAATGAAAGACCTCAATGTGAAGCCTGAAATGCTGAGACTGTTAAGAGAAACCACGGGCAGTACCCCACAAGATGTAGATGCAGGAAAGGACTTTCCAAATTGAACTCCAGACACTCGGGAATTAAGGTCAACAGTTGACAAATGGAACCTCATTCTGCACAGCAAAAGAAAGAAAGAAGAAAGAGAGAGAGAGAGAGAAAGAGAGAAAGAAAGAAAGAAAGAAAGAAAGAAAGAAAGAAAGAAAGAAAGAAAGAAAGAAAGAAAGAAGGAAAGAGGAAAAACCAATTAAGAGGAAGCCCACAGAGTGGGAGAAAATTTTCAACAGCTTTATATCTGATAGAGAATTAATATCCAGAACATTCAAGAACTCAAAAACCAAGAGTCAAGAAAACAAATGACCCAATTTCTTTAAAATAAAGGAGGGGGGGCCTCTGGATTTGTACAAAGAGCCCTGAAAAAAAAAGAAATAACAATGGCCAAGAAACACCTTAAAAAGTATTCAATATCCTTAGTAATTAAAGAAATTCAAATCAAAACTTAAGTCTTCATGTAACTCCAGTCAGAATGGCTAAGATCAAGAAAATAAATGACATCAAATGCTGGAGAGGACATGGGGAAAGGAAAATTCTCATCCACTGTTGGTGGGATTGCAAACTGGTATAAACACTGTGGAAAGTAGAGTGGAGAACTCTTAGAAAATAAAAATGAATCTGTCATGTGATCTGGTTATATCGCTCTTTGGCATATGTCCAGAGGACTCATCCTATGGCTGCAGAGATACTCGCACAGCCATATTTTCTGCTGCTCTTTTCACAATAGCTAGGAAACGACCTAAAGGGAAATCTGGGCTCCACCCCAGGTTCCTTGCATTCTTCTGCCTCTACGATCTCGTCTTGATACCTAATAGAAGTCTGAAATCACTCATCAAGAAAGCTAAATTGATCTTCATCCCAAATATTAATCCACTCTATCATATATACAAATGGGTCATCAGGTAGGAAGTTGGATACATGTTTGGAGAACAGGGAAGAATTCTAGATGGAAATATTTGTATATGAGTCTTAGTAATAAAGGGTATTTAAACCATGGGTATAAATGAAATCACCTAAGGATAGGTTGCCATCAGAGATTTCCACACGCTTGTAGAAAAAAATCAAAACCAGAACATTTTATTAGTTTAAACAAATAGTGGTTTTTTATAAAGGAAAATTCAGGGGTTAGAGATATATCTCAGTGGTCAAGAGTACTGGCTGCTCTTGGAGAGGACTAGGGTTTGGTTCCCAGCACCTACATGATGGCTAACAACCATCCATAACTCCAGTTTCAGGGTATCCAACCTCTACAGGCATTGCATGACACAGATGCATTTACATGCATGCAGACAGAACACTCATATACATAAAATAAAACAATAAAAAGGGAAATGTGGTGCAAGGAGGGTGGACTCTTCATGATCTTCATCGGCTCTTCAGCCCCAACAAAGAAAAGACTCTTCTGGAAGCTACTTGAATGGCTCAGAAAGAAAGACAACAAAGTCAAAAGGCAAAGAGAGCCATAGCAAAGCCACAACCCAGCTTAGCCGCATGCATCCCATCATGCATCTGCAATGTCCTGAACTTCTTTTTTTTTATCAGCTTTGACCTTACCAATGCCTCTTTGCCAAATGCCAGAATAAGAACTTGGCCATTGTCCCTGCATGAGCTTTAGAAGGAAACAGAAGGAAGTGGCTCTTTTGAACTACATGTTGATTTAAGAAGAAGTACAGAAATGGTACGTGAGCTGCATCATTTATCCTATCTGAAAGTTAAACCCATTTCTCAAGTTAGAGTGAGCAGTTCAGCCATCTAAATCAAATTACTGACAGACAACATTAGGTCAGTCCACAACCATGAAATTAATAAAATAACCATGAACCATGAACTCCTACTTACCCAATAAAATGAACTCTTCAGCCTTAACAACAACAACAAAAAAAAAAAAAAAAAAAAAAAAAAAAAAAAAAAAAACAGTAAGCAAGAACCTGGCTGGGGATATGGGGAGATGGCTCACTCAGTAAAGTGCTTGCTGCATGAGCATGAGGACCTGAATTTAATCCTCAGCACCCACATAAAAAGCTGGGTGAGGTAGCATATCTGTAACTCCAGTGCTGGTGAAGAGACAAGTAGATCCTTGAAGCTCGTTGGCCAGGCAATCGAGCCAAACCCAATGAGCTTCAAGCTCAGTGAGAGACCTTGTCTCAAAAATAAAGTTAGAGAGAGATCAAGGGAAGACATCGCTGGTCTCCATAAACACAAACACACGTGTACACACACACACACAGCAGTACATACACCACAAACACACCACATATACGCACAACACTATTTTAAGAAATTATTTTTAATGCGGGTGCCATAAATAGATGACTTATAGTGAGCACTTTTTCTCAAGCAAATGATGTGGTGATATATGTAGCTTGGGATCTGGTGACTTCTGAATTATAAGATAATTCAATTAACTAAATTTATTGTATTGCTGAGCCAAAATTGTAATACTTAATCCAATAATGTCCCAAACAAGGGCCTAATGCCATATATCCTGAGATCATAAGGTTTATTAATGAGACTAAATTCCATGTGAGGAAATCAATGACATCACCTATAATATGTTCACAGAATAAAGACATTCAAACACACCTCAGCAATTCCATCTTACATGATACAAAGAAAGTTTTTGGATGGAAATTCCAGATTGTGATTCAAATGAGTTATTCCTCTAAAACCAACATTCAATTGTTCATCCATTAAACACTACCAGGCAGGTACCCTGCACTGGAGAGACAGAGTTGCATAGCACACAACCTTTATTACAAGACATTCATGAAACTCAAGAGCAGACAACATTGCAAACGCATTATTGGAATGTAAGTGTTTTATTCTTAATAAAGAAATGGTAAGTAGAACCATTAAAACAAAGGAAAAATTTATTTCAAAATCAGTCTCAAAACAGAGTATTTGAGAAAGAGCCTGGTATAAGTAAACCTCAACCATGTCACAGGAAACTTAGCTTCTCCTTAAGAAAACAATTCTGAGTACACAAGAGAATGTTCTCCCATTACAGAAGCAAGTTCGACAACTTAAGAAATTGCAGACAAAGATTTTATGAACACTTGAAGTACAGAGAACAAGACAGCCAATGAAATAGGGTTAAACATCACGAGACCTAACAGGGAGGGATTCCTGAGACAGCATTCCTAAGGATGGCTTTAAATTGGAATTTCACCATCTGTTGTGTGTTATGGCTTTGTAGAAATGATTAAACTTCTTGATGATATTCCTTGGTTATAAATTAAAATAAGATCAATAAGAATACCTAGGTCATACACATGGAAAGTCATCTACAAGTCATGATCACACTTGGGGTCACAGACATGGATCGCCATAGTAATATCAGATGTTCAGTGTGCACAGTCACACGTAAGTGGGCATATGACATGGGACCTGGAAGAGGCTCTCTGTAGAATGCTTCTATTTTCTTTGTAAGAGAGAAAACAAGGGGCTAGTTGGAAGAGGATATGCCAAAAATTTGAAGAGAAGTCATAAAATAATCATCTAAGAGAGTGGATGAGAGTCAACCAGAGACCTAGGATGTGCTTGCTGAACTTTGAAGTTTCCAGAGAAGGGCAGCTCTAAAGACAGAGGGAGGATGCTGATCCAGCTACAATAACGGGAAAGACAAAAAAAAAGAGAGAAAACATGACCCCCCCCACACACTTCTGCAGACTCTCTCTTGTCTGGGGTTTCTCCAGACTGCTGTCTCATAAAATCATATTTCTTTTGCCTAAAGTATTCCTTTAATCTGCCTCTATCTTTACCTCCTGGAATTCTCTCTCATTCTCTGTGGGTTCCATGGACTGATAAATGATTGCATTTTTCCATTCTTGGCAACATAATTCCTGGTAATACATCTATAACTGCACTTGACACATGAAGTGTAATACTTCTAACATGAGTCTTCCTTAAATGAACTGCAGACTCTCTCAAGACAAAGACTGTCTTGAAACAAATAAATGACAAACATTCTTCCCTCCGTGAGAGTATTAGAATGATCCAAAACAAAATTAAAACCTATGCAAATTTTTAAGACATGATTTCTTGCATGAACTGTGTACCCAGTACTCACAAGGATGACATGAAAGCAGCAGTGTTTCTCTCCTTCCCCTTTACCCATGTCCTACCTGCCTGTGGTGGTCTAAGAAAATCTACATTAGAAACAAATCTTTCAAGTAAGACACACATAAGGAATTGTCAGTTTTCCTTAATGAGAAATGAAAAGCTGAATGCAATGAACTTTTGTAGGCCACGGCTGATGGGCGGCTTACTCTCCCAGCCCCTCTTCATCTGAGCAAGACCTTCGTCACCTCCAATGAGCCTCATTCACATGAACCTGACAGTGCTGAGTGCAGAGGGTCACTCCCATTTCCTGTCCACAACTGAGTAGCGTCCCTTAACCAAGCTGGGCCAGTAAAACCTCCTCCTCCTAAAATTTAGAACTTGGAACAAAACAAAAAATTAGTATCTCTTTTGGTGCCTGAACTTGTTACAAGAAAATTCAGAAACCACATGCAGCTGCAAACACATGAGCAAACACGTTTCTTTTTTTTCTAAATTTTTATTTATTTTTTAATGTTATGTGTATGAATGTTATGCCTGCACGTAGGTAAGTGCACCCGTGTCGCGCAATGCCCACGGAGGACAGAAGAGGCTGTTGGATCCCCTGGGACTGGAGTTACCAACAGTTGTTAGCTCCCATGTCGGTGCTGGGATTCGAACCCATGTCTTCTGCAAGAACAGCCAGTGTTCTTAACTGCTGAGCCATCTCTCCAGCCCACATTTCTATTTTTTAAAGCCTGCCGTCGGGGAAGAAAAATATTCTAATCTCACACAAAGTCAGAAAGCTGATGGTGGTGTAGCACCCAGTTCTAGATCTGCCCACAATCCTGTCTAATCCTTGGGCACCGTGAGATAACCCTACAGCCTCTTTCCACTATAATTTGATTGAGTAGAATTCTGGTACTTGTGGCAAAAGAAGTCAGAAGACAGTTTTTCTAGGAATTCTCCAATTTAAAATCTAATACCATAAATAATTCAAGACATTTCTAACGCTGATCTCCCCAGTGCAGCGCTGGATACCCACAAGGTCGGCTTGGATGGGAAGATGTCTGGAGACTCCAGATTAGGTTCGGCAGGAGAACACTGGGCACCTGGAGAGACGCTCCAGGCCGTGACGAAAGGAAGACGCTTCTAGTGTGGAAGGGGACGAGGCCTTATACCTGCCGACTTAGCCATTTCCAGCACACAACTGAGATGCTGTCATGGAGAAACACTCAAGAAAAACAGTGGATTATTTTAAGGGAACAGAGAGGACGAATGTCATCAAAAGACATATTTGAGATCTCCAGCTCTTCTGAAACTTTCAGAGGGGAGGTAGCTGAGAATGGACAGAGGCCAGTTTCTGAACAGCATCGCTATAATAACAACGCTGCTTCAGTCTTTTAAAAACAAGTAGCAAGCGTTCCTGATAAATACTGGGTTTTAAAATTATAGAAATTCATTGGAAAACTCAAATTTAACCTTCCCTGAGTTTGTCAGAAGTGTTCTTTTCTTTCCTTTAGTAAAAATAAATAAATAAATAAGTGATCAATCATTAGACGTTGTCACAATAAAAAGTGTCTACGGAATGAGCTAAGTTAGGAATATTTTTATTTGGTTGATTATTTTAAGATATTTTTCAAATATCTGTGGTTGTACCAAATCCAAACACATTTTGTGTTTTACCAAACCCCAGTAAGTTTTGCCAAGTATGTTTTACATATAATTTTTAAGTCATGTGTATTTATGTGAAATTTAATTCATATGTTTCTGAGTTTTATAAACAGACAATTAGATTTTCATTTTGTAAGAATGACTTGATGCCTACAGAGGCATTTTAGAATCTGCCTAGATCTCTTCAATAAGTTCTCAAAGTCTTTTCCTAGAAACAAGGAGTTTATTTTTCTTTTAATTGGCTGAGAGCCTTCTTATTTCCTATCTGTATCTCCCAAGAGTAACTAAAACACATGGGGCCAGTGTGATGGCGCACTGGGGAAAGGTGTCTTGTTTCCAAGCCTGACAACCTGAGCTCGATCCCTGGGACCCACATGGTTAAAATACAGAATCAACTCTTACAAGTTGACCTCTGTTCTCCATATACATGCTGTGGAACATGTACACACACACACACACACACACACACACACACACTAATAAGTAAAATGAAATGCAATTTTAAGTAATTAAACTATAAAAACTAGCATTTGGTTTTGCTTTAATTACAAATATAAGAATGTGCCACATTTTCCTTAGTAATATGAAGGTGGGAAATTGGGGAGATTTTCTTGAGGCTCCATTACTCTGTCTTTTTATTGTCCTTTTATTTCCTTTTTTCTACATGTTGTTGGTGTAAAACATGTTCTGTATACTTAAGAGTTTAGTCGAAACTGTTCAAGTTCCTAAAGAGGATAGGCAAAGAAAAGTCCTGAGCAGGGACGGAATCCTGTACCATGACGTCATCACTGGCAGTGCATAAGCCAAAGATCAGTTCTTGAAAACAAGTTGTCATATGTCATCAAGGAAGCTAGTTAAAATGGTTTGGCATCCTTTCCAGTCTGGTCTTTCTTCCCCTTGTCTTGGTGAGCGCGCGCGAGCGCACACACATGTACCCTGCACATTTCAAAAGTCTTTGGTCTAGGGAGATAGTTCATCTGATAAAGGACTTGCATTCGTGAGGATCTGAGTTCAATCGCTCAGAACCTTTTGGAGAAAAAAAGCTGTCTGCCATGCCACATGCTTGTAATCCCAGCGTTGGAGAAGTACAGAGAGAGATCTCTGAGGCTTGCAGTCAGCCTAGCCTACTTAGCAAGTTCCAAGCCAGGAAAGACCTTGTCTCAGAAAATGAAGTGAACAGATCCCAAGGAAAAACACCAAGGTTTACCTCCGCCCCCCTCCACATGCATAAACACCACACACACACACACACACACACACACACACACACACACACACACATGAAAAATTGAAAAATTAGTCTTTACAATTTAACATTTGACATCACAGTAAAATCCTTTTCATCTTTTGTTCCTGGATAGTTGGAGATTATGAAGACCACCTTTGATTACTCCAGGGGGACCCTTTTTCTCTGTGATATTAATAACAACAATGGCAAATTTTATATTTCATTGGGATGACTAGGTGAAGAAAGTTATTTCTGTTCTTACGCTAGCACTTTACCCCTTCAATATTCTGTCCTCATAGAAACTCTTTTTCAACGAGCTTGACTCCCACCCTAACTTTCTGCCTTTGTCTAAATATCTTGGTTCTTATACTCTCTTCACTGCTACCTTCACTGCTGTGCATATTGCTGTATCCATAAATGTTATAAATAAGTTCTAGGACTAAAAAACACTGCCCTGACATCTTTATGGATATTAAATCCCACTCACATACCATCACATCTGACACACAGACTATTTAAAGCAATCCACTTATAAAACCTTAGAGAAAGTAAATTATCACAACATCATAAAATCTCCCCAAAAGGGTCACATTCATTTCCTTACACAAAGTTTAGGATATCAAATTTTTTCAAATTCTCTTCACAATATAGATTTGGAAATACTTGTCAGTGGGTCACAGCTACCTATAACATTCATCTTGAGAAGAGGGTATTAAGTAATCTATAAAACATTGACCAACAAAGACAGAAAAACAGGAAAATAACACTCTTACAAATAACTATAATTTTTCAGAACATTTTTTAAAGTAGCAGTGAAAATTTATTTAGAATAAGAACTTATAATAAATTATCATTTAAAAAAACTTACATATACCAAACAGCATATAATCCAAAAAAGTCCTGGGTTTTTAAAAATTATTTATTTAATAACCATATAATTAGAAGAAGCATTTCATTACAACAGCATTGACATATTCAATAACAATTTCCAGAGAAAAAAGATCTCCATTTCATTTTAGAATATATTGTTCCTTGCAGAAAGACTCATTGTTTTTGCTACTAACACTGTGATGTTGGCACTTGCATCTCTAATCTGTATGTATCTGTTTATTCATAGTCATAATCAGTTGCACTTGGATACTTGGTGCCTGTGTGTGTCTAAAGTCATGGGGTAGATTTCAATGATATTTTTATCACCTCTACTAATTAGCATGATGTAAGTTTCCATGCTTCTTCCTCAAATATAATATATTTAAAAAAATTTGTTGATTTTTTTTTGTGTGTATATCACACAGAACATCCCAAACCATTTTATCCAACTATACACCCACTTCCCAGAAAGCACCATCCCATAGCCTCCCTCCCTCAACTAGAGCCCTTATACTCTGATATCCCTGCTACTGTCTGCTGTGTTGTCTGCACCCCAGCCATTCCCGACTACTTGCCCTTCTGGTGAATCTAGTGAGGCTATCTAAAGGTCTTTGTTTTAGGAGGGTCAGCTGTTCCTCATCTAGCAGTAATCAGTTGCCAATATTCCTTTGGATAAGATTGGGGTCTGCTGTTCATTTTCCCATTTCTATGCTGGGTTGCTATCTGGGAGTCCCTTTGGCCACCCTGGCCAACCACTCAAAAGAAGGTATCGCCTGTCTGGCATTGTTGCTTGTTATGTAGCCTTTAGTTAACAATAAAAATTTTTGCTTGTAATTGGAAAATTATATATCTAAGCATTCTTTTATAAGAATCAGCATTCTTCTTTAATTAAAGTGAGGGCTTTGGGGTCATTTCTGTCTAGCTACTTAATAACTGTGTGACACTGACTGAGTCACCTTAACCTACTGTAATATATAGGGTTATCATGAGAATTTAATGTACCAGATACTACCTACTTTATCCCTATTAGTCCTTACAGTAATCCTGCAGTAACTCAGTGAATGACACTGCAATAATTTAATAAGTATTATAGGACTGAATAAATAATTTAAGTAAAATGTCTACTACAGTACTTACTAAATAATAAATAACCACAAGTCTGATTTTGTATCCTACAGTATACAAGTGTTTTCAATCTCTTATATATACAGCAAGAGGAAAACTTGTACATCTCTTGGTCGTAATACACTGTTCATGCCATTTAGAATTATCTCTTAGATCAATAAGAAAGAATCCATTAAGATAAGGGTGGGTGTGGTGGTATACATCTTAATCCCAGCATTCCAGGGGCAGGGGCAGACAGATCTCTGTGAACTCCAGGCCAGCCTAGTCTACATAATGAGTTCCAAGTCACCCGGGACTACAGAGTGAAGCCTTGTCTCAAAAAAGATGGAGGAGGAAGAGGAGAATGAGGGAAGAAGAAGGAGAAGGAGAAGTTCCTAACTCTCTACTACCTGAAGCTAACTTTTTCTACCCTTTTACAATCAAAACCAACATGCCCTATTATGAAGACAAAGGACAAATGAGAAACTAGAAAAATGGACAATAAGACCCCCACTGGCTTAGTTTTTCTGAAAATATTATTTATATTTTGCTTGTTAATTTAGCAAATTAACTTATTTGACACAAAGAGACAAAAATTTAAAGACATTAAAATAAATATGGGGGAATAGAAAGGATTTTAGAACATTAAGGGATAAAAATTCAGGGAAGAAATAAGAATGACATCACATGCAATTATATTCTTCAGGAAATTCTAGTTTCTATTGTTAGTATTAATACTGAGGTGACCCTTTATAAGTGAGGGGGGAGGGTGTCTCATGGTCACAAGTTATCAATGGAAGTTTAAATTTAGAATGCAAAGATGTCGCATAACCCAATAAACTATCTAACTTAATATATATACATATATAGATAGATAGATAGATAGATAGATAGATAGATAGATAGATAGATAGATAGATTAAAGAGAAAGAAAAAGCCTGCTCCTCATGGCTCAGGGAATTCAGCACCTAAGAAGCAAAATTCAGAACGGAAGGAAGAGTTGCTACCTAGCTGCTTGTCCTAAGGTTCTGATTAGGCAGTGTTCTCCAGAGCACACATTTATGTTGTTAGTGACAAAGAATTCAGGGTTCCAGGAAAGGAAAACAGTAGGAACAACAATTAAAGAGACCAGGCATTTCTTTAGCGTTTTACCAGCCCCTTAAAACTCCAGTTGGTTGGCCAACAGAGAATTCTTGTTTCCTTTCTGGGTATGTTCTTCAGTTTCTAATCAACCAAATTGTTGCATTTGTCTTGGCATTCAAAAAACAGGATTGTGGATTCTCATTTGCTTTTCTAAATGCTGAAAACAAAACGGGATAATGAAACCATTATTGAAAGGGAAAAAGAAAAGAGGGGCTTAAGGCAAGACAAGCCCATCCACCTATCTTTGCGGGAGATGACTTTTTTAGACTAGGTTTTTCTTTACCCTTGATGAGGCACTGAAAGAATCCTGAGCTGAAGGGCAGACTTTTTCTTTCTCTTTAATCAAAATATGTATTAGGTTAGATAGATTATTGGATTATGCTACATCTTTGTATTCTAAATTTAAACTTCCGTTGACAACTTGTGACCATGAGACACCCTCCCCCCTCTTATAAAGGGTCACCTCAGTATTAATACTATCAATAGAAACTAGAATTTCCTGAAGAATATAATTGCATGTGATGTCATTCTTATTTCTTCCCTGAATTTTTATTCCCTCAGTGTTCTAAAATCCTTTCATATTTATTTTAATGTCTTTAAATTTTTGTCTCTTTGTGTCAAATAAGTTAATTTGCTAAATTAACAAGCAAAATATGAACAGAATATTTTCAAAAACATAAGTAAGTGGGGGTCTTATTGCCCATTTCTCTAAAATATATTGCAATTACTTTAATGACTAGGTTTTCAACTGCTGTTATCAAGCAAGCAGTTCTGTAGTCTGACTTTACACTGAATGCTAAATGGCCCATCATTTTATTGCCAATATGAGCACATCAATACTGTGAGGCTGATGTTCTCTGATGAGGCCTCTTCTCGACACACTGGACCAACCTTTGTGAAGTAGAACACCATGAACATGTGCAGGTTGAATGGCATATTCTCAAGACCTTTTTCCATTGACTGCATTCACGTTGACCTCAGGATAAATTATTACTATCTTTAAAGCACAGTATTCATTTTTCATGGACAATATTGATACCCATCGTGGAACCAATTAACCTTCGTGAGAGGAGTTGACACAGAGTCATCCACACGAGCGCCCTGCACCCTCCAACATTTCTGTTTCTTCAGGTGGATGTTGGCAAGTCCTTCCTCAGGTCCAGATTTTCCCCATCACTGTTGACAGTCCTTTGGCATCTTCTGGACTAATTGTTGATATTTGGATATTTTGTTGTTTCAGAACATTGTCTGAATTTACTGCCACTGACTCTTTTTGTCGTCTACTCCTCCATCACCTAACTTTGCCTGTTTGATTTTGTCCATCTCCTTCTGTTTGTTTCAACCATGTTCTCTTTATCATAGACTTTCTGAGTGCCTGATCATGACACAAAAGACCCGAGGCATGTGTTTCCCTCCAGCTCAAAAGGGTGCAATTAAGTCAGTGATTTTCTTGTGGAGGTCTCAGTGGGAAGTTTCCAGAAAGCCTCACAGGGAAATTCCAAAACTAACATTTCTTATTCCTGAGTCAGAAAAAATTTTATAAACTGATCCAAAAATATACACATAAAAGGTGATTATTCAGTATCTTGAGACAACTCATGTTCCATAACATATACATGGTAGGCCCAAGACGCAGTGGAAGGAATCAACTTCAGGGTGAAACAGAATGTTTATGTTTATAAATCTGAAGTTTTCGATCTGCAGAACAGAGATGCCTCCACTAAAACAAAATTCAAAAACAATTCAAGAAAAGAGAAAGTTTTGGGGGACACACTGCCTTCTGGTACTCCAAGTGGTTTTGGTTTCATAACTACAGCACACCTACTTGCAATAGAGAAATAGAGAAATTTAACTAGTTATTACTTCGTTTTGTTTCCTTCCATGGGGAACATTTGCTTTTCTTAACTTGTTGCTCTTTTGAGCCAAACAAAAGTCTCAAATAATAAAACAAAAGACAATGAACAGGATGCCTTGGATCGGCCTCACTACCAAGGTCCCATGGTTTGGTTCTTTCTGCAGCAGAAGTAAAGTAAGGATTTCCTTCTGATCAGCCATGTGAAGTAATGCAAGATGGTACCTCAAGCCCCTTATGTAGCCTACTGATTTGCATCTTTTACAAGTGGGTGGCTTTTGCTCTGGCTACTTTTGCTTGATATTTTCCTGCCTGTCAAAATTCTACAGCATCTTGGGTCCTAGCAGTGACCCTGCGCAGTGCCTTGGGGTGATGTTCACTACCAACAGAACAGTTGGACTCTTCCGCATTGAACCTCTGTGAGACGAAGAACTGAACAAGTGTCACCTAAAGGCGGTTTCCTCTCTTGGAAGATCCGCCACGTCAAAGACCCTCAGCCTCAGTGAAGGAACATAACAGGCACGTTAACGTTCCCTGTGCCACAAATTTTCCAGAGAGAAGCTCTCACACCAGAAAAACTGAGTTTGACTATGTTGACAAGCAAAAACTCTGATGAATGAACCCCAACTCCCCAGGTCCACTCTTCTATTGACCGCTTTCTTTTAATTCATTGTAGTCTTAAATACTTTTATACAGATACTTCAGAATGTTCTGAGATATTTGGGCTATTTCTTGGTATTTTTTTAAATAGTGAGTGTAATGCTAAACTCAGTGATTCTAGTGAAACTACAAATCATACTTCTGCTATGATTGTTACCTAAACCTCTTACTTTACTTGAACTGAGTCTTCATACACAAGACTGATGTTTAATATTACCTCCAGAGAATAATTCTTTAAGTTATATCTAAACCAATAAAGAAAAATTCAAGATTTTAGACTGGGAAAACTTTATGTAAATCTACCAAAATGAGCTCCCTTTAGGGGAAATCTCTGTTCCACATCCACAACTCCCACAACCCAAACAATAGACCTCCCTCTTAAAGAAAAATGAGGAACATAAGCTGGATCTATCCAACTGAGTTACTTTTGTTATTGATGTTGTGATGATAGTATATAACAAATTTGTATATGTAATGGGTAATTTATTGCAGCTGCCTGTGTTTCCTGCCATTTTATAACCCATCATAATAAACATAGCTGAGTTCCCTATAATATGGGACATAACCATTCCTACTAAGTAAATTCCAACTTATAAGAATAATTTGCTAGATCCAGATTCATATAATATAAACAGCATCACCAGGCCTAGAGGTCTCTGCAAACATATAGAATACTCCGAATTCTAACTATTCAGATCACAGTGACTCATACCATTAATCAATCCAAGGACTCCTTCCTTAAAAGCTATTTGCTTCTCCTAAAGACTACTTTCTTCCACCCTCAGCCTCATGTTTATCAGATTCTTAAAACAAGCCTTCAACAACATTTGCCTATTGCATTGCACAGTGCGTAATAGTTGACCAACAGAGGGAACTAAGAAAGTCAAGTTCTCCAAAGCAGCCTCATTTCTACTAAGACCTTGCAGACTGTTTGACCTTGGCAGAGCAGAACATCTTGATTGTAGACAGATGGAATGTCGCAGGTAGAGAGCCAAGATTATCTTGGGCTGCTGTAGGCCTTTTGGAAAAATAGCCAGTTACTTTTAACCTTTGTATCTGACCTAATATTCTCGTGACAATTGGGTAAAACACTAGGAATGTATTTTTCAGTTTAGCAGACCACTAGCCTCCACCAACCTTTAAACTAAGAATGGTATACAATAACATCTGAAAGCTAGAGAAAAGATTTCCCCACTCTGCAAAAGCCCACCTACCAAGACCCTGCCAATGTGCTAGTTGCATGATTATTTTCTTGTTTTATTGAGTATAAAGTTTCAGGTAAATTCTACTCCAGAGTGTTCCATTCAGAGTAGCTTGAATCCACATCCCCACACTGTGATTACTCTCATTGCATTCTGAATAAACTATTTCTTAGTTCCTTTAAGGCAATTGTTACTTTGTGTTGATAATGTAAACAGAATTTGGAGAATGTTGAACACAGTCCTGAAAGGATCAAAGAAAGTATGTTAGTAAAGTAACTGTAAGTTACTTGACAAGTTTGTGTGAAGGCTCATGAAGCAGGATTTGTTTTATTGTGCATTGTATGGCCAGATTATCAGGCTGAGACTGTCGCTGTTGATCCTGCCACAGTTTTTCAGAGAGCCACAGAGGTACGGGAGCAGAAAAGTAACGCTTGCCCTAGGAAGAGCACAGCAAATTCCCACCACAGCTTTGGATATGAAAACCACAAGAAGAACAAATCTTTGTTTAGCTACTGGTTTGGAAAACCCTCATGCAACTGTGATTTAGGAGTCAGTCTGTTGTCACACTTGGGATGGCATCTCATAAATCTATTTCTATTCCACACACACACAACTTGTGACATGGGTGATCTTAAGGATGTACCATGAAAGAAGCAGCAGGTACCGAAGTTGAAATGGCAACACACTGATAGCCAGCAACACTGAATGCATAGCCCCAAGTAGCAGGAATGCACAGCACAGGCCATGTCATCTATTCAAAGTTCCTTGGTGCCCTCCACGCTTCTGTAATGAACTCCTCAGCCATATTCCTGTGAAAAAAAAAAACCCAGTAAAAATTCATTGGCCCAAAAAAATAAATAAGTAAATAAATGAACAAATAAAATAAAATAAAATGAAAACACAGGAGATGGAAAGACCTCCCATGCTCATGGATTGGTAGAATTGATACTGTGAAATTGACCATCCTACCAAAAGCAATTCTTAGACTAAATGCAGTCCCAATCAAATCCTCATGAAATTTTTCACAGAAATAGAAAAAAAAATCCAAAATTCATACAAAGTCACAAAAGACTCCAGATAGCCAAAGCAATCCTGAGCACGAAGAGCAATGCTGGCGGGATTACCATACCGGATTTCAAACTATATTACAGAGCTGTAGTCATAAAAACACCATGTACTAGCAATAAAAAAAGACATGTACATCAGTGGAACAAAATAGAAGATCCAAACATGAGTGCATATAATTTCAGTCACCTGTTTTTGACAAAGGTGCCAAGAATACAAATGGAGGAAAGACATCATCTTCAACGAAGGTGCTGGAAAAACTGGATCTCCATGTGTAGAAGAATGAAATTAGACCCATCTATCACCCTGCACAAAAGTCAACTTCAAATGGATCAAAGACCTCAATGTGAAACTTGAAATGCTGGAGCTATTGGAAGAAACATAAGCAGTACCCTACAAGATATAGGTTCAAGAAAGGACTTTCTAAGTTGGACTTCAGTAGCTCAGGAATTAGGATCAACAATCAATAAATGGGGCCTCGTTAAACTAAAAAGCTTCTGTACAGCAAAGGAAACAACCAAGTAAAGAGAAAACCCACAGAGATGGAGAAAATCTTTACCAGCTACACATCTGATAGAGGGTTAATATCTAGAATACACAAAGAACTAAAAAATAAAGAAGAAAACAAATCATGCAATTGAAAAATGGGCTATTGGTCTGAACAGAGAGCTCTCTGAAGAAGAAATAAAAAATGGCTAAGAAACACCTTAAAGTGTTCAGCATCCTTAATAATTAGAGAAATGTTAATCAAAACTATTTTAATATTTCATCTAACCCCAGTCAGAATGGCTAAGATCAAGAAAACAAATGACACCGAATGCTGGCAAGGATGTGGGGAAAGGGGAGCCCTCATCCACTGCTAGCAAGATTACAAACTAGTGCAACCACCGTGGAAATCAGTGTGGAGAACCCCTAAAAAATTAAAAATTAGAGCTGGGAGTGGTGACACATGCCTTTAGTCCCAGCACTCAGGGGACAGAGGCAGACGAATCTCAAGGCCAGCCTAGTCTCCATAGCAAGTTCCACGCCAGCTGGGGCTACAGGGAGACCCTGTCTCAAAAAAAAAAAAAAAAAAAAAAAAAAAAAATGCTCTCACAGGCAGGTTCCAATTCCTTCACTTCAAATCCTAGGGCTAGCTTTCCAAACCAGATTAATCAATCACCCTACCATAGATCCCTAGGTCCTCACCCAGGCCATCCTCTCACTACCAAATTCCCAGACTCCAGATCAGGCAGACAGACCTGCTCAGCCAGGACTCTGGTAAGTCAGATCAAGCTCACTACCTCTGTACCCCATTTCTCTCTTTCACCCTTATCACATCCCCTGCTGGCTTCTCTCACAAGTGGGCTCAAATTAATTCACCACAGGAGGAATAGCCACCCCATTTCTCTCATCCACCCCCACTACGTCCCTGCAGAACTCTTTCACAGGCAGGCTCCAATTCCTTCACCTTGAGTCCCAGGAATAGCTCCCCAAACCAGATTAATTAACCACCCTGCCATAGATCCCTAAGTCCTCATCTAGGCAATCCACTCACTGCCAAATTCCCAGCCTCCAGATCAGGCAGACAGACCTGCTCAGTCAGGACTCTGACCAGTCTACTATCCAGCAAGAACCTGAAATACCCACCAATTTGTCTTCTATACCTAAACAAAGTAACTAAGCTACATAAACAATATTAACAGAACCAAAATTAAATTAAACAAAAGCAGAGTAGCAGTTCCTGTTGAACACATAACCAACAAAGAACATTCATGTCCAGATGGCAACACAGAAACACAAATAATATGAAAACCAAGAAAATATGTCCCCAACAAAACCCACAAGTCCTGCAGAAGCACACAACACTGAGAATCACGCTGTAGAACCCCAGGACACAATTTAAAATAACAATCATAAACATAATCAAAGAATTATAAGAAAACACAGACAAACAACTCAAAGAAGAGAGGCATAAACTCTTGACGGAAGCTTAAGAATATACAAATATGAGGCTTAATGGAAAATCAAGAACAACTCATAATTCAAAAAGCAAATTCACTAAAGAGATATAAATAGTGAAGAAAACCCAAACAGAAATGAACACAGGACTGAAAGACTCAATAAAAAAGTAAAAACAACAGGAGAAAGTCTCACAAGCAGAATGAATGTAATGGAAAACAGAATATCAAGGCTGGAGGATAAAGTTGAAGATTTGGACTCCTTAAGCAAAGACTATGCAAAATTAAAAAAAACACACACACAGGAATAAAATACTCAGGAAATGTGGGACAACATGAAATGACCAAATCTATGTATTATAGGCATACAGGAAGGAGAAGAAAATCAAACCAATGGCTTTGAACAGATCTTCAATAGGATTATAGAAGAAAACTTCCCTAAATTAAGGAAAGATAAACCTATAGAGATTCAAGAAGTACAGAGAACACCATTAAGACAACCAGAACAGAAAGTCCCCACAACATATCACAGTAAAAACATTAAAGGTACAGAACAAAGAGAGGGCACTGAAAGCTGCTAGAGAAAAACAGCAAGTTACATATAAAGAAAAATCCATCAAAATTACAGCTGACTTTTTGATGCAAACTATGAAAGCGAGAAGAGCCTAGAACAAAGCATTTCCAGTTTTAAACAACCATGGATGTCAACCCCAAATACTTTATCCAGCAAAACTATCTTTCAAGGTCGAAGGGGAACAGAAAATTTTCCATGACACAAAAAGGCTGAAAGAATTCATGTCCTCCAACCAGCACTACAGGGAACACTTGAAGCCATACAAAGGACCAAAGAAAGGAATGAGTGTGCCCAAGAGGCCACAGAAAGAAAAAAAATTTGTGTTTCTGTATAATAACAGAAACACAAGAAACACAAAATAGGACCACATACACAAAGAAATTAAAATGACAGTACACAATACACACCTTTCATTAATAACACTAAATATCAATGGCCTCGACTCCCCTGTCAAAAGACACAGGCTGGTGCAATGGGTCAAGAAAGAAAATCTGTCTTTTTGTTGTCTTCAAGAAACTCATTTCACCTTCAAGGATAGATACTATCTTAGAGTGAAAGGATGGAAAAAAAAATATTCCAAGCAAATGGCCCTAAGAAGCAAGCAGGTGTTCAATTAATATCTTACAAAATAGACTTCAAATTAAAACTCATCAGAAGAGATAAGGAGGGTTATTTCATTCTAATCAAAGGAACAATTGACCAAGAAGATATTACAATCATGAACACTTATGCATCAAACTCTGGAGCACCCAATTTCATAAAAATCAGTAGTCCAATACTATAAAACAGAGATTGGCACCAACTCAATGATAATGGATGACTTTAATACCCCACTTTCTTCGATAGGTCAACTGAACAAAAAATAAATAGAGAGACATCTGAACTAAACGACATACTCTATGAAATGGACCTAACAGATATATACAGAATATTCCCCCCAACAACCAAAGAATATACTTTCTACTCAGCAGCTCATGCAAGTTATTCTAAAGTTGACCACATTCTGGGAACAAAACAAATCTCAAAAAAGTACAAAAAAAATGAAATAATTCCATGCCTTCTATCAGATCACAGTGCAATAAAGCTTATAATCAACAGCAAAAGAAGGTCTAGTAAATACATGAACTCATGGAGATTAAACAACAAACTCCTGAATCGTGAATAGGTCAAAGAAGAAATTAAGAAAGAAATAAAAGTATTCCTGGAACGAAATGAAAACGAGAACACAACACAACAAAACCTCTGGGACACCACAAAAGCAGTTCCAAGAGGTAAGTTTATAGCTCTTAGTGCCTACATTAAACAATCAGAAAGAGCACATTTAAACCACTTGACAATACAACTCAAGACTCTGGAAAGGCTAGAACAAACCAACTCCAAACCTATTAGACAAGAATAAATAACAAAACTTGGAGCAGAAATTAATGAAAAATAAACAAAGAAAACAATACTAAAAAAATGAACCTAAGTTCTGGTTCTTTCAAAGGTTAAATAAGATAGACAAACTCTTAGCCTAGTTAAGCAAAAGAAAGAAAGATCAAATCCAAATTAACAAAATCAGAAATGAAAGGGGAAACATCACAACAGACACCCAAAAGATGCAAAACTTTGTAAGGGAATACTTTAAATTTTTATACTCCATTAAATTTGAAAACCTAAAAGAAATGGATGAATTCCCAAAATCATGGCCACCACCAAAGTTAAGCCAAGAGATCGACAGCCTAAACAGACCCATAACAAATAAGGAAATTAAAACAGTAATACAAAACCTCCCAACTAAGAAAAGCCGAGGCCCAGGTGGATTCACAGCAGAATTCTACCAGACATTCAAAGAAAATCTACAACCAATACTGCTTAACTAATTCAGAAAGATAGAACAGAGGGAGAACTCCCAAACTCCTTCTGTGAAGCCAGCATCACCCTAATACCAAAACCAGGTAAAGATACAAGGAAAAAAGGAAACTATAGGCCCATATCCTTAATGAACAGAGATGCAAAGATACTCAACAAAATACTTCCAAATCACAGACACAGAAAGAAAAAGAGCATCCACCGTGATCAAGTCAGCTTTATTACAGAGATGCAGGGATGACTCAACATATGTAAGGCAATAAATGTAATAAAACATATAAATGGACTTAAAGACAAAAACCACATAGTCATCTCAATAGATGCAGTAAAGGCATTTGACAAAATCCAACATGTATTCATGTCAAATGTCTTAGAAGGAGTTGGTATGGAGGGAACATAGCTCAACATAATTAAAGCTATATAAAACAAACCCATAGCCAACATCATTCTACATGGAGAAAAACTGGAAGCGATCTCATTAAAATCAGGAACCAGACAAGGCTGTCCACTATCTTCACTCCTTTTCAATATAATGCTTGAAACTCTTGCTAGGGCAATAAGACAAGAGAAGGAAGTTAAAGGAGTACCAATTGGAAAAGAAGAGGTTAAATTATCCCTATTTGCAGATGATATGATATTATACATATGAGATCCCAAAAATTCCACTAGAAAATTGTTAGAATTGATTAACACTTTCAGTAATACAAAATCAACTTACAACAATCAGTAGCCTTTCTATATACCACCTTGAGTGCAATCAAAAAAAGCACTCAAGGAAATTTTCCCATCCTCAATAGCCTTAAAAAAATAAAATATTTAGGAATAAACCTAACCAAAAACATTAAAGATCTCTACAGTAAAAATTTCAAAACTCTAAAGAAAGAGACAGAGGAAGACACTAAGAGACAGAAAGACCTACCAGGCTCATGGATTGGTAGAATCAATACTGTGAAAATGACCATCTTACCAAAAGCAATTTGTAGAGTCAATGCATTACCAATCAAAATCCCCATGACATTCTTCACAGAGCTTGACAAAATCATTCTATAATTCATATGGAACCACAAAAGACCTCAGATAGCCAAAACAATCTTGGGCAAAAAGAACAATGCTGCGGAGATCACTATACCAGATCTCAGATTATATTATAGAGCTATCACCATAAAACAGCATGGTACTGGCACAAAAATAGACATGTAGATCAATGAAACAGAGTAGAAGACCCAAACATGAGTTCACATAATATCAGCCACCTGATATTCAACAAGGGTGCTAAGAACACACAATGGAGGAAAGAGAGCATCTTCAACAAATAGTGCTGGCAAAACTGGATCTCTACCTGCAGAAAAATGAGACTTGACCCTTATCTTTCACCCTGCACAAAAGTTAACTTCAAATGGATCAAAGACCTCAATATAAAACCTGAAACTCAGAAACTAGAAGAAAACATAAGCAGCACTCTCCAAGATACAGGCGTAGGAAAGGACTTTCTAAATCAGACACTAGATGCTCAGGCACTAAGGTCAACAATCCCTAAGTGGGGCCTCGTTAAATTTCAAAGTTTCTGTACAGCAAAAGAAGCAACTAAGGAAGGGACAAGGAAACCCACTGAGTGGGAGAAAACCTTCACCAGCTACACATCCAACAGAGGGTGAATACCCAGAATATACAAATAACTCAAAAAAGAAAGAAATAAAAAGATAAACAACCCAATAAAAAGATGGGTGATAAACCTAAACAGAGAGTTCTCAAGCAAAGAAATAAAAATGGCTAAGAAGAACCTTAAGAAGTGCTCAACATCGTTAGCAATTAGAGAAATGCAGATAAAAACCACTTTAAGATTTCATCTTAGCCCAGTCAGACTGGCTAAGATCAAGAGAATGAAAGACTCCAAATTCTGGAGAGGATGTGAGAAAAGAGGAATGCTCATTCACTGCTGATAGGAATGCAAATTCGTGTAACCGCTATGGAAAGCAGTGTGGAGAACCCTCAGAAAACTAAAAATGAGCCTACCATATGATCCAGTGATATCACTCCTTGGCAGATACCCAAAGGACTCATCGTACTGTAGAGACAGATACCTGCACATCCATGTTTGTTGCTGCTCTCTTCACAACAGCGAAGAAATGGAAACAATCTAAATGTCCCTAACCTGACAAATGGTTAATGAAAATGTGGAACATACACTCAATGGAGACCTACTCAGCAGTAAGAAAAGATGAAATTACAAAATTTTCAGGTAAATGGATGGAGCTGGAGAGTATTTCACTAAGCAAAGTAACACAAACGCAGAAAAGCAAGAGAACATATGTTTTCCCTCATTTATGGATTGTAGCACCAATCCCTCATATATGTGAGTATATGCATTCCGATGTAACACCAGGAGCCAGGTAAAGGCAAAGCATACATGGACGTAAAGGAAAAGAAACAACCTGAAAGGGGATAGTAGGGAACAGCCGCTACCTGAGGGAGGTGGAAAAAGTGGGAGTAACTGGCAGGGAGGAGAGGAGGGAGGGACATGCAAGGGACCATGGTGTGGGGGGAGTGAGGGAAGTCAGGGGAGGAAAGATAGTAGGAGTCAGGAGGTATTGGGGGGAGGGTGGGGATAATGGGGGAACTGTGACTAGGGAGGGAAGGAGGAGGGAGGCCAGATGGGAGGAAAAAGATTGGAGATGAGTGAATCTTGGGGAGCAGGAAACCTAGAGGGGAAAGTGATGCCTTAGAAACCGTGTGAGAAATGCACAGAGTGTCTGAACGTTAATGCATATGTAGACCTGGGAGCTGCTTGGCAGGGAACACAGTGCCAGGTAGAAGAGAACCTCCCTTAGAGTAACAAACATGCCGTACAGCACTCATCAAAGAAGCTTCTTTTTGAACAGGTGGAGGCTACTGCAGAGTCACACATCTGGTCAAACACAGAGAATATACACCTGGGAGATGCCCAGTACTAGGTGACACATCTGCAGTGGAATCTCTACAACCAAGGCTCATGAAACATAGTGGAATAAGGGGTAGAGAGAGGGCTAATGCACCCAACTCTCACTAGTGAAGCATTCATGTACATCAGAGTGCAATGCACACAGAAGGCCACAACTGGCCAAGTTTTGGAGGATAAGAGACTGTAGAGTACAGAATGGGAATCCTGTATGGAACCTCAGGGACCTTTGCAGAAGAGGAGATGGAAAGATTGTAAGAGCCAGGGCTGGTTCATGAACATAAGGAGGTTGAGGCCTCCAGACCACTGGAGGCTTGCTCATGTGAGTCTGTGGCAGTGGTGGCATGAAGCAGGACCCATGTCAGCTCAATTAAACAACAGCCCAAAGGGAAGGTGAAAAAAAGGTGGTGGGCCAGTACTACACTGAGAACAATTTGAGATGGTTGCTGCTGGGTGAGGGAGAGTATGACTTACATATGACCACTGGACGGGCTGACTAGACTCCTGCAGCCACATTTACACTGAAGAACATTTGTGTACAAACACCTGAATGAATAGGACTCAGCATGTATAGCAGAGTGTGTAGGGTTCAGTGGGGGGATGGGGGAGGCATGGATGGGTGAAGGGGTCTGGATTTGAGTGGGAAATGTATGAAATTTTAAAAGCTCAATAAAAAATACTCTAAAAAAGACAAAAGGAAACCCTATAAAACAAAAAACTAAAAATTAATCTACCATAACTGGATACAGTTATACCACTCCTTGGCATATTCCCAAAGGACTCATTCTACTGCAGAGACACTTGTACAACTATGTTTATTGCTGCTCTTTTCACAATAGCTAAGAGATGGAAACAACCTAAATGTCCCTCAACTGATGAGTGGATAATAAAAATCTGGTATATTTACACAATAGACGTCTAGTCAGCAGTAACAAAAAAAAAAAAAATCAGGAAATTTACAGATAAATTGATGGAACTAGAAGCTGTTATACTAAGTGAAGTCACACAGACTCAGAAAACAAGCATTTGTGGATCTTAGCTCCAAATCCCTGGATGAGAGTATTTATCCTGATGTAATTGCAAAAGCCAAGAAAATGGGAAGGAGCCATGTGGGTAAAGAACAAGGAGCTCGAGAGATGGGGACAGTCAGAGACAGGTATTATTAAGAGGGAAATGGGAGAAATGGAGGCACTTTAACTGCAGTGGGAGGAGAAAGAGTTATATATGGGGACAGAGAAGAGAGATAATGTTTAGGGTGTATACAAAACCAGAGGGAAAAGTATTCATTCAAAAGCCTAGTAAAAAATACACATACAAATTATATGTAAGTGCATGTGTATAGTTGAAAGCTATATAACAAAAAATACAGTGCCAGACAGAGAAACCCTTCTTTGAATTGTTGGTTAGATAGTCCAAGAGACTGTCAAAATACCACAGGCTATCACAGCCCATGATTGCCTCCCAGAACTTGAAGTAAGACCCTATTGCTGAAGACAGGACATACTTCAGACACAGGCCTTGGAGCAATGGAGCTAGAACTGACCTGGATACCTTCTCCCTGAAGACTAGTTCATGGTATCAGAGGATACTATGCAAGCTGTCAAGGGAAAAAAGTAATCAATGGTCCTACCCAGCTGTAAAGTCTAATAAACATAACAATGACAGGCCCACAAACTATCTCTATTGGTGCAATGGTAGTGCTTTATTTGGGGGATAATCAATAACTTTCTAATTGGACTTACAGCCCTTTCAATGGGAGAGAACCCATGTGTAGTACTTATCTAATGTGTAGTACTTATCTAATGTGTACTTATCTAATGTGTAGTATTTATCTAATACACATGACTGAAGAGGTCATAGATCCTAGTGAAAAACTTGCTTTCATTACATCCTTAGACCAATGTAGCTTCTAACTGTATTCTAAATATGTATCTTTATATTTATAGACAAGTGTACCTCTCACCACTCATCAAAAAAGCTTCTTCTTGTACAGATGGAGACTATAACAGAATCTCACAACTGGTCAAACACAGAGAATAAATGTCTGTGAGAAGCCCATCCCTAAGTGACACATCTACAATGCAAGCTCTATACCTAAGGCTCAGGAAACATAGATGAACGGGGGCAGAAAGAATATTAATGCATCTCTCAACTCTCATAAGCAAAACATCCTCATGCAACAGATGATGATTAACACAGAAAGCCACAACTGGCCAACATGCAGAGAATAAGAGGCTGCAGAGTGTGTGTCTCTGGGTAGGACACCAATATCAAACTTCTGTCTCCCAGAGTTCAGGGACCATTGTGGGAGAGTAGGCAGAAAGATTGTAAGAGCAAGAGGTGGTGGATGACCACAAGGAAACAGAGTTTTCCAGGCAACTGGAAAGTTACTCATATGAACTTACAGTGATGGTGACTGCATGCACAAGACCCATGACAGTTCAAGCTCCAGGTTCAGTGGAAGACCCTGACTCAAAAATTAAGGTAGTGAAGGTACTGCAGAGATGGATCAGCGGTTAAGAGCACTGGCTGCTCTTGCAGAGGACCTGGGTTCAGTTCCCAGCACTGACATGGCAGCTAACAACCATCTGTAACTTCAGTTCCAGGAAACTCTGATACCCTCGTCTGACCTCTGTGGGTATCACATGACATGGGTACACTTTATATACATGCAAACTATACACTCATAAACATAAAAATAATAAGATATTTAAAAAATTAAGGTAATGAAGCAATTAAGGAAGATAATATCCATCTCTGGCCTCCACATGTAGGTACACACACACATACACACACACCTATGTCTAATAACTATGCAAACACACTCATAACTTGAAGTCAAGTTCTGCTGTTCCAGCTCCACCTCTAAACCCCAGTAGAGGGCTGACACACAAGATATGAAAGTCAGCTGGCCATTTTTAATGTTAGCTCTTTCTCTTACTGTGGTTTACAGCCCATCTCCTACCACCTGGAACATATATTTCTTTTTCTTTTATTCAAAATTCAACTACATCTATTCTCTTTGACTGCCTTTTTCCATCTTAGCACATGTATAAAATATTATCATTATTTCTTATATTTAGAATTTCTTTACAGAACCTAGTCCTATAACATCTTCCTATATAGAGGTATCTCTATCAAAATCAGGCTGCTTCTTTGAACAAATATCTCTTTTAAAAAATATTTCCGATTCACCCTCCCATCTCCCGTGCTGGTCTCTCCTAGTTTGGGTCCTGTCCCATTCCTTGTCTTGGGGCTGCAGACACCTGGGGAACCAATACTGTTTCCTGATCCTTTTCATTCAGACCAATGTAGTACCTTTTCTGGACCCCAGGAGCACTGTTTCTGGGCCTGGCCCTGCCCTCACCTTCCTCTGCTTCCTTGGGCCTGTAGAAGAATGAAACTAAACCCCTGTCTTTCACCCTGCACAAAAGTCAATTCCAAATGGATCAAAGAGCTCAATGTAAAGCCTGAAACTCTGAAACTGTTAGAAGAAAACACTGGGAAAACAGGCCTCTCTCCTACCCACAGGCCTCTCTCCAGGACCAACCAAGCTCCTCAGTGCAGTCCCCAGGAGTCCTTGGGACCTCTTTCTGCCCCATCTCCTTTGAATCTCTGGGTGGCACAGCCACCAGCTGCCCTAGACCAGCATCTTATCCTGGGCCAGGCTCCCAGGAAAGTCCAACCCCCAAATTCCAGAGGCTAAAATCATTCCTGGAGGGAACCAGACCTTAGGAGAAAGCCTGAAAACATCTGACCCTCATCTGAATTGGGCCTCTGTGGGAACTCCTGAAGACAAAAACAATCCGGCCACTCAATATAAAATCAAAAGAGAGAACCGGAAGCTTAGACAAACCTGCTTTTCATGCCCAAAAAGTACACCACAAAGACACTTAAAGTTCAAAAAAAGAAGCAGACCTAAACTTGAAGTCTTGAGTCTCACACAAGAATCAGAAACTACAAAAGAAATTCACATGTCAAAATCACAGAGAAAAGATAATAACATGAAAAACCAAAATAACATATCCCCACCAAATACCAATAGTCCTCTAGAGGAGTACAATGAGAACCCCCTAGAGATAATACAGGACATGGAACTCAAAAGAACAATTATAAACATAAAAGAATTCAGTGAATTTAAAGAACACACA
>NW_008351693.1:165268-165596 GCF_000622305.1 Nannospalax galili
AAGTCACATATAAAGGAAAACCCATTAGGATCACAGCTGACTTTTCAATGCAAACTATGAAAGCCAGAAGAGCCTGGACCAAAGTATTCCCAGTGTTAAATGACCACAGATGCCAACCCAGATTACTATATCCAGCCAAAAAACTACACCCAGTCGAAGGGAAAAGAAAAATCTTCCATGACGTAAATAGGCTGAAGGAATTCATGTCCACAAAACCAGCCCTTCAGAGAGTTCTTGAAACAATACAAAGAGCTGAAGAAGGGAATGACTATACCCAAAGGGTTGCAGAAAGAAATTCAATGAAGATATAACTGGGGAAAAACACAGC
>NW_008351693.1:166280-166464 GCF_000622305.1 Nannospalax galili
AGTTTGAAATAATTCCATGCATTCTATCAGACCACAATGCAATAAAGCTTACAATCAACACCCAAAGAAGCCTTAATCACAACATGAACACATGGAGATTAAACAACAGACTCCTGAATGATGAATGGGTCAGAAGAGAAATTAAGGAAGAAATAAAAGTATTCCTGGAATTAAATGAAAAGGA
>NW_008351693.1:167828-168831 GCF_000622305.1 Nannospalax galili
TATATATCTCAGAATAAATATGACTAAAGACATTAAAGACCTCTACAATGAAAATTTTAAATCTTTAAAGAATGAGATTCAGGAAGACATCAGAAGATGGAACTGCCTCTCAAGCTCATGGATTGGAAGAATTAATATTATGAAAAGGACTATCCTACCAAAAGCCATTTATAGATTCAATGCAATGCCAATCAAAATCCCTATGATATTTTTCACAGATTTGGAAAAAACTATCCTAAGATTCATATGGAAACACAAAAGACCTCAGAGAGCCAAAGCAACACTGATCTCTAAGAGCAATGCCGGGGGGATTAGTATAGCAGATTTTAAGCTGTATTACAGAGCTATAATCATAAAAACAACATGGTAATGGCACAAAAAGAGACCCATAGACCAATGGAACAAAATTGATGACCTAAATATGAGCAAATACAATCTCAGCCACCTGATATTTGACAAAGAGGCCAAGAACATTAACTGGAGGAAAGACAGGATGTTCAGCAAATGGTGCTGGCATAACTGGATCTCCACCTGTAGAAGAATGAAACTAAACCCCTATCTTTTACTCTGCACAAAAATCGATTACAAATGGATCAAAGACCTCAATGTAAAACCTGAAACTCTGAAACTCTTAGAAGAAAACATTTGGAAAAACATACAAGATTTAGGTGTAGGAAAGGACTTCCTAAACCAGAAACCAATAGCCCAGGAAACAAGGGCAAGAATTAACAAGTGAGACCTCATCAAACTAAAAAGCTTCTGTGCATCAAAGGAGAAAACCAAGGAAACAAACAGAAAACCCACAAAATGGGAGAAAATCTTCACCAGTGATACATCTGATAGTGGTTTAATTACCAGAATATATAACAAACTTAAAAAACAGAGAACGAAGAGAAAAAGCAACCCAATTGAAAGATGGGCTAAGGAGCTGAACAGAAAGTTTTCAAAGGAAGAAGTAAAGATGGCTATGAAACATCTTAAAAGATGTTCAACATCACTAATA
>NW_008351693.1:169396-170077 GCF_000622305.1 Nannospalax galili
GAGAAGAATAGTAGGTAACAGGCCTTAATAAGGGAGATATGGATAAAAATTGGGTTAATTTAAGGGAGCAGGGAGAGAATGGTATGCAAGGAACCTAGGGGATAAAGGGAAAGAAGGAGCTCAAGAGAGGTAGGAACATAGGAGAAGGGTATTAGTAAGGGAGAAAGGGGGGAAATAGGGGTACCTTAAGTGGGAAAACCATGATGGACAGAAGAGACAGTGCGAGAGATAAACAATGCCTATCTAGTTTTGTAAACCAGAGGGAACCATAATACTCCTACAACCTACTGACAAATTATACATAGCATATCAAGAAATACATGTCTAGGTAAGGTTTATCTGAGAACAACTGGTCTTTGCCCAAGATTTATCTACATGACACACAGTATTTAAAAATAGCAGACTGGTGGACCTAAACTTCTTGGGTATTTAATAGGAATACTTTGAGGCCTATAATAATTTGGTCAGAGGGACATAAAGGACCATTTTTGCTCCTAGCCCTCCTAGGTCAACTAGTTCCAGGGGACTATGAACATCTCTCAAAATGTCCCGTACCTGTGGTGAGTCACCTGTCCTCTTGATCAAAGAGGCTGTGAGATCCCACGAGATGGACTGTAAACAGTGTCCAGTCTACAAAGAGGAGGGCCAACACAGAGGAAACATTTCCTCCATGCTTCCAAG
>NW_008351693.1:170212-188414 GCF_000622305.1 Nannospalax galili
ATAATTTCATAAGAGTCCATATGTATAGCCAAAAGCTACATAACAAGCAACAATGGCAGACAGGCAATACCTTCTTTTGAGTTGTTGGCCAGGGTGGCCAAAGGGATTCCCAGATAGTAACCCAGCATAGAACTGGGAAAATGAACAGCAGACCCCAATCTTATCCAAAGGAATATTGACAACTGATTACTGCTAGATGGGGAACGCTGACCCTCCTAAAACAAAGACCTCTAGATAGGCTAAGGGGAAGTAGTGGGGAATGGCTGGGGTTGCCGACAGCACAGCAGACAGTAGCAGGGATATCAAAGTATAAGGGCTCTAGTGTGGGAGGGAGGCTATGGGAAGGTGCCATCTGGGAAGTGGGTGTAAAAAAATTAATTAATTGATTAAAAAAATATTTCTGGGCATGGTAGTGCATGCATTTAATCCCAGTACTTGGGAGGCAGAGGCAGGTGAATCTCTGTGAGTTCAAGGCCAGCCTGGTCTACATAGTGAGTCCTGGGACAGCTGCGGCTACAGGGAGACCCTGTCTCAAAAAGACGAAAAAAAAAAAAAATTTCCTGCTAGGCACACTGGCACACACCTTTAAATGCAATACTCGGGAGGCAGAGGCAGGAAGAGCTCTATTAGTTCAAGGCCAGCCTGATCTACATAGCAAGTTCCAGACCAGTCAGGGCTACATCGTGAGACCCTGCCTCAAAAAATAAAATTTCCTGGTGTCTTAGTTTCATTTTTGTTGCTATGATAAAATACTCTGACCAAAGGCAACTTAAGGACAAAGAGGTTTGTTCAGCTTACAGTTCCAGGTCACAGTCCACCGTGGAGGGAAAGTCAAGGCAGGAACTCAAGCAGTCACATCACATCCACACTCAGAAGCAGAGAGAAACGAATGGATTCTTGCTGTCTACTTTTGTAGCTGTCTTCTTCTATTCTTACATATTTCAGGGTCCCCTGCCTAGACTAGGCACCGCCCGCCATGATCTGAGTCAGTTAGCAATCTAGACCATCCCCCACAGACTTTCCCTGGCCAATCTAGAAAATTCCTTACTGAGATTCTGTCTTCTCCAGTGACTCTAGGTTGTATCAAACTGGCAGTAAAAACTAACACTAACCAGCACACTTGATAGTTGATATAGAGTTGACAACTTTTTATCTGCATCTCTGATTATTTCCTTTTGGATAATTCTATAAAGTAAAACCTCTGATTAAAAAAAAAAAAGTATGATTACATTAAGATTTTCATTTTGTTTTTGTTTTTCAGACAGGGTCTTACTCAGTAGCCTAGGCTGGCCTTGAACTTCTTCCCTCAGTGTCCCACATATTGGGATTATATGCATGAACCACTATGCCCAGCTACATCAGGATTTGAGTAGTAATATCAAAGTGCTTTGCCAATGCTTTAATGATCTTTTCTTCCACTGGGCTATCCCTTCCCTTCCTCTTTCCAGCAATATTATCATGTCAGTAATATTAGTTGAACTAACATTAAAATATGTAATTATGCCTAATTGGATAGGCTACTCTTTGGGGTGGGGGGAGAATACCTAGTGCTTAGAAAGTAACAACTCTTCAGCCCAAGTTTCTGGTTGGTTGGTTTTTGCTTGTTTATCAGAGAACAGTGTAGCCTTAAAAGGCTAGCTATATGCTTGTCTTAAAAAGAATAACCCTCTGCATACTGCCATCGCTCACACAGTTTCCTGGCTAAAGTGAAATGCCCACAAAATGAAGGCATACATCCTTCAGACGTCTATCTGACTTCTACCTCAGTCATCTCAAGTGTTGCAATTCAGTTCCTTTTGCCAAAATCAACTCATTCACCAACTGCTTTTAATTTGCTATGGTTGGGATGGCATTTGCATTTTAACCCCCACCCCCATTTTAGAACCACAAATTTCCAAAACAATTACCTATTAGGCTGGAAGTCTCCTGCTTTTGCTAAGCCTGGGGGTGATTTTATTTTTCAGTCTATGTTTATTTTGGAAAATTTGTAAAACCATTTAGCTCTGTCTGAGGATCAGATAGCCAAATAAACATAGGTGCCACTTTTGACAGAACAGTTATTAGAACCCTGTCCGTTCCTTTGGCTACTATCATTGGTTTTTATTCTCTTTTACACTACTACAGAGAACATGTGGGATTACTGATCATATTCAATAATTTTTTAAATGTCTTCAAGATCTTTATTTTAAAAATAGTTTAAAACAAAGGTACTATAATACAATTGGGTTTCGTTGATTGAATATGCAGACGGTCCTTCACTTAGAATGTAACTTACAATTTCAACTGTTAACTGAAGTTCCCAAAAAGAAGTTGTGCCTACACTAAACCTTCTAGGAGGCTAATTGATTAGAAAGATTGAGGAGAGGTTAGAATGTTGCAGGTCCAGAACCAAATTATCTTGGTGACTTGACCCCTTAAGCCACCATTTATTCCCAGTTATGAATGTGACTTAACATCCTGGGGATTGTTAGGTAAACCATTTTGAATGTATGAACAGAGCCCTGGCTTTCACCAACCTAAAAGCTGAAACTTTCATGAGAGAGCATCAGAGACCTATAACGGAAGTCTCACCACTCTGCTGTAACCTACCTCCCTGATGTATCCACCAGTATATATGAAAAGTATTTAGATTTATGACTTTCTTTGTGCTGTTACTAGAAAAAGTTCATGAAATCATTATTCAATAGAACATGGTATTTAGGCAACCTATGTCCCTAGGACACAGTCACTCATATTTGGCTCCAGAATAAACTCTTATTTCTGTTGAGATGAGAGCTATGTTTTTTACACTGACTGAAGGGTACTTGCAGTCAATAGAAATTTCACTCTAAATTTTGAATTTTCTGCTTTTATGAGGTGGCTGTGTGACCCTCTGTGTGCTAGACACTGGCAGCTACAACTCAAAGCTGACCATATGATCACATGGTGAATGCCTGACCAATATTCTACAGCGAATGGCATCCTTAGCAGTTTTTGAATATTGCTTTGTTTTCACATCCCATTGTGTCTATAAACTGGCACCTATATAGCTGAATTGTGCTGAGAAAGAAGAAAGCAAGTACTCTTAAAAAACTCAATATTATTGCCCTACATGAAAATGACAAGTCATCAGTGGTCTGCTCACAAGTCAGGATTTTGCAATCATCCATCTTCACCCTCTTGAAGGATGAGATGTGACTCCGTGACTCAGTGAAGTTACCAGCATCAGCCAATATCATTACCCTGAGGAAGAGTTGGAGCCAGTGAAGACATTTGGAAAGTTATTTTTCACGTGGACGGAAGGCCAGATGCAGAACTGCTTATCGCTTAGCTTCCCGATGCTCCAGATCAAGAAAACACAGCTTTCTGTTCTCTGATAGCCCTGTGCATATGCTAACATTTATAGAAAGACACTGGGAGTCCCAGCACTCCATAAGAATCATAATGTCTTATAGTGTGACGAAAATTGATGCTAATCAGCAAATGCCAATACTGAAGGAGTCTCAGCTTCTGAGATGGAGCGGTATATAGTAATTATGGAAAAGAAATACTTACAGAACACAGCTTGCTCTCACAACACATCCAGAGCATACAGACACGTTCATCAAGAGTCCAAGGTAATGCCAAGGTTTAAGACATTCAGATACCATGTAATACTTTGGGGTGGAAGTGTTTCAGGGCTCCAGTTAAAGCCTTTATTCAACTCAAAAGAACAGTAGAACATTCAAGATTGTGAACAAACATATATTTATCAATTATCAAAGTAACAAGAAAGTCTGGGCGATGGCAGCATTGTTTAAGAACTGTTTTTTAAACTGTTTATCTGACAGCAAGAATTTCAGTGTTCCATATAACTATACATAAGGTTTTGCTTTTTATTTTGTTTGGGGTTTTTTTTGTTTTGGTTTAGTTTTTGAATTGGTCTCCCTATAGACTCAGGTAGCCTAGAACTCGCTATACAGACTGGGCTGGCCCTGATTTCACAGAGATCTGCATTCTTCTGTCCCTCAAAGTGCTTGAACTAAAGGTGTGTGCCACCATGCCTGTCTATACTTAAGGTTTTAAAATAATGTTTTTTCATGAATGCACATTCTCATATTTTAATTTATTTTTAAATTAAAACTGATAAAATTAAATGTTCTGAATAGCATGGAAAGCTATTTTAAGCTCCAGTTCCTTAAATTTTCAAAAACCTTAAAATTGTCAATGGGAAAATTATTTTAGGGAGATTTAAAAGTATATTTTCTATCTTAAAAACAGATTTGTTTATTCAACACATTTCATTTAGCGGGTATTAGGAATTACCTATGCTATTAAGTACCGACCATAAGCACTGTGTTTGGTGAGAGGTAGAGGGTGCCACCTCTGGCTTCCTCACAGAGCCTGGCATGATTCCATCATCCAACTCTCATTGTTCTCAATACTAGGAAACTTGATAGGCAGGTCCTAGGATTCATCCTTTCTAAAGGACACTTGTTTTTAGAACGAATAAACAGAACATTGAGTCTATTTAAAACTGTATTTTTTCCTGGAGTTTTTCCAATTTGACTAATACATGATATCTAAAATCTGCAAGGAGTGTTTAACTAGTCTAATTTACTTTTATAAAAACCTACTAGCCAGGCATGGTGGCGCACGCCTTTAATTCCAGCACTCAGTAGGCAAAGGCAGGTGGAGCTCTGTGAGTTCGAGGCCAGCCTGGTCTCCATAGAGAACCCAGGCAAGCTAGGGCTACAGGGAGACCCTGTCTCAAAAAGACCAAAAAAAAAAAAAACTATACTGTATAATAACAAAATCAGTAATTTTTAGATGTTTAATTTCAGATAAACTCTTTGTTTGGAATCACATAAATCATGTTAAGATAGTTTTAAAGGTGGAGAGCTGCATTCATCTATGGGTGTAATGATAGGTCATTAGAAGTCAGTTTAATATGGTGTCTGTTCAGCATAGTAATAGTATTAGGCACTACCCTATGGCCTGTCTAGCCACAGATTCCTAGCCCTGATAAAAGTGCCAGGTTTGGACTCCATCTTGTGAGGCAGTCCTTAAATCCAATCAGAAAGTGGTTGGTTACTTCCATAACATCTATGCCACTATTGCATCAGTGGGCACCACTTGCCAGGTCAGTTGTTATTGTAAAACAGCTCACATAAGCAGTGTCTTCATCAAGAGAGTCTTACTGTCAAGTTCTAGTGGGTAACCAAGAGCAATGGCACTATCCAGTATTGTTTGAAGGTCTGTGATGGTTGGAGATAAGGGAGGGGGTCTGAATATGACCAAAATACAATGTATGAAAGTCTCAAAAAAATAAAAATAGGTCTTTTAGATAGTTTTTAAAGGTTAAGTGGCACAAAATAAAAATAGGTTTTTTAGACAGTTTTTAAAGGTTAAGTGGCACAAGGCCTACTATGGAGTAAGAACTCAATAAACAACACTGGTTATCTCGTGCACAGCTGTGGCAGTCCATACTTTTAGTTGCAAAGCATTAATATTTTATCTGATGTGACAAGTATGCATCACAGTGTAAATTTAACTTATGTAGGGACTCGGGAGATGGCTCAGTTTGTAAAGTATTTGCTGCACAAGCACAGGAACCTGAATTTGATCCCCAGTACCCCCATAAAAAGCCAAGCATGGTGGCACATTCTTGTAATCCCAGTACTTTGGAACTTGCCTGCCATCCAGTCTAGCCTAGCCAGAGAGTTCCAGCCCAGTGAGAAAGCCTGTCTCAAAAAAACAATAAAGTGAATGACTCTTAAGACCCAACCCAAGGCTGGCTTCCACATGCAGTACACATAGATGCACAGGCACCTGCTCATACAGAAATGTGAAACACAAATGCACACACATGAAAAAGAACTGTAACCTGCGTAATACCTTCCTATTATGTTTTTAAATATTCTCCAATTTGGGGACTGGGGAGAGCATTTAATGGGTGTTTGCCATGCAAGCATAAGGACCTGAGTTTGAGTCCCCAGAACCCGTATAAAGCCTGATGCAGTAGCAAATGACTGTGATCTCAGCATGCCTATGGGAAGATGGGAGGCAGATAAAGGAGAGTCTCCAGAAGCCTGGAGACCCACCACACTGCTGTAAGCAGTGGAAAATAACAAGGACTCTGTCTTGAGCAAGTTAGAAGACAGGAACGGACTCCTGAAGATGTCCTCTCTCTCTCTCTCTCTCTCTCTCTCTCTCTCTCTCTCTCACACACACACACACACACACACACACACACACACACCATGGCATGTATGAGCACACACACACATGGAAATACTGGGCCAGAGACAGAGACAGAGAGAACTGAGTCTCTGGAAACAAAGCCATCTGGTCACGATTATCTGTCCTGTGTCGTGGAGCCTCCACTTTTCACACTGTCTCCATTGGAACACTCATCAATAAAACTGAATTTATTCAACTGTCTTCTAAGTAAGAAATTCTCCAAGAGAAATTCTGAGATTTGCTAACCCCTATTCAAAAGAAAAAAAAATCTTCAGCTTCTATCTGGTAAACAGAATTAGTTTCCCAACCAGACAAACTGAAGATTTTTTTCTAAAAACAGAAACCACCTTGACAACTGAATGTTTGGAATGGTAATACACACTTCTGCCTCTTTTATAATCTTTTCTTATATAACAGAAATATAGGCAAAAAGCTGACAAACCCCAAGCGAAGTTTCCCTCTCTGGGCACAAGTGAAATGCAAGTGCACTGCCTTATGATGCCTGACCTCCTCTATCATGGTTTGACAAGCTAAGGCAACCTTAGAAACAGATGTGACTGAGTAACAAATGTGCCTCTGCAGCTAATGGACACTATGATGAATTCTAAATATTTTATTTATTATTTTTATTTTATTTATTGAGTGTATTGCCTGCAGGTAGGTAGGTGCACCCATGTCATGCAATGCCCACGGAGGTCAGAAGAGGCTGTCAGATCCCCTGGCACTGGAGTTACAGGTGGTTGTTAACTACCATGTGGGTGCTGGAAACCAAACACAGGTTCTCTGTAAGAGCAGTCGGTGCTCTTAATTGCTGAGCCATCTCTCCAGGCCCCAACTATCATGATTTTTTTTTTGTCTTTTTGAGACAGGGTCTCCCTGTAGCCCCACCTGACCTGGAACTCTTATGTAGACCAGGCTGGCATCCAACTCACAAAGATCCACCTGCCTCTGCCTCCTGAGTGCTGGGATTAAAGATGTGTACCACCACACCCAGATCTATGATTTTTTTTTTTTTTTGGTCTTTTTGAGACAGGTTCTTCCTGTAGCCCCAGCTGTCCTGGAACTCACTATGTAGACCAGGCTGGCCTTGAACTCACAGAGATCCGCCTGCCTCTGCCTCCCGAGTGCTGGGATTAAAGCCGTGCGCCACCACGCCCGGCTTATGATGTATTTTAAAGGAACTTTTGCACATCATTGGCAGGCATGGAAATTAGTACATGTGTTGTGGGAAAAAGTATGAAGGATCCTCAAAAAACTAAAACTAGAACTTCCACACAGTCCAGCAATTCTACTACTTGGTAATAGAAAGGTAGCAAAAACATTGTATTAAGGAAGCATTGTCATTCTTTACTGGAGAGATGGTTCCGTAGTTAATAGCACTGAGTGCTTTTGCAAAAGACCCAGGTTCAGTTCCCAGCACCCCTGTGGCAGCTAACAACCATCCAAATCTCCAGGTCCAACAGATCTGGACCCCTGTTTCTGGCCTCCATGGGCATTGCACCATATGGTGCACTTACGAACATGAAGGCAAAAACACTCATACACATGAAATAAATAAATGAAAATAGAAATAAGTAAAAAGCATGAAATCCTGTGCCTTACAACAACATGGAAAGTAGAGATTATTCAGTGAAATATGCCAGGCACAAAAAAGCATGTGTGTGAGATCACAGATAACCAAACTTGTTTTATAAAGATTTAATCTCATAGTTGGATGCGCAGTAATGGGTACTAAGACAGGGAAATAAAGAGGAGCTGGAAAGGTTGACTAGCAGGTACCATGTCACAGTTGGACAGGAGTAAGAAGCTCTGTGTTCTACTGCACACGGAGGTGACTACAGGTGATGTCCAGTGTTTTCAGAGCTAGTAGAAAAGGTTTTTTAATGTTTTCAACCCTAGAGATAGATGATTGATGAGATGGTATGTTTAACCTAATTTAAACATTGCACAATATATACATGTATCAAGATATCACATGGTACTCTGTAAATATGTACAATTTGTATGGGGCAGTTAAAAACCAAAAGAATTTTTATGGCAACATGGGAATACTTAAAAGTGCCACCTGATTTATTAGTATGTGTTGGAAAGGTAATTCAGCATTTGGGAAGCAAACTTCTTTATTAATTGAGTTTTTGTCCATTTCATATAATACCGCATAATCAAATTTAGACCCTTTCCCCACTCCATGCCCTCCATAGCCCACCCCACCAGATTCCAGGTATTCTGTCATATACGTTAAGTCCTATTCAGTCATGTATTTTTATGTATCCGGATGTCCCTCAGTACAAGTTCATCCACTGGAGCCTACTTGGCCTATCTAGAGTTACTCCCTTAAAGAAGATAGTAATCACTTACCAATAGTTCCGTGGCTAGTGCTGGGGCCTGTTGCCCATTTCTCCCATTCTATGCTGGGTTGTCTGATTGAGTTGGCATGGGTCTTGTGCATGTTTTCACCATTGTTATGAGTTCATGAGCAAGTTCTCAGGGGCCTGAAAGCCTCTGTTTCCTTATGTTCATGTACCAACCCTGCCTCTTACAACCTTTCCACACCCTCTTCCACAATGGTCCCTGAGCTGTGGGGGGCGAGGTTTAGTATAGGAGTCCTACCCAGGGACATGGACTCTACAGTCTCTTAGTCTCTAGAACTCAGCCAGTTGTGGTCTTCTGTGTGCATTGCACTCTGTTGTATGAGGAAGCTTCACTGTTGAGAGTTGAGGGATGTGTTGGTATTCTCTCTACCCCTGTTCCACTATGTTCCATGGGCCTTAGGAGTAAGCTTTTTAAAAACTAACACAGAATAAGTGTACATATTAATGGAATACATGGTGCATGTGAAAATCATATTTACCTGTTGTGTGTGTGCACATGACATACAAATGGACTGAGAAGACCGTTTACAGAGGTTGTTCTCCATCTATCATGTGGGCCCCAGGGACTGGACTTGGGTTCTCAGGTTTGGAAGCACTTTTACCTGATGAGCCATCTTGCCAGCCCCAAGGTCCATTTTGATATATAATTACAATGTATAGCCACCTCTTCAAATATTTGCCATTTCCTGGAGACCATTCAAAATCCTCTCTTCTAGCTATTTTGAAACATAAAATACATTATCTTTAACTATATTCATCCTTTCACATCCCTCGACTTCAAAATATGCTAAAAAGCTGATGTAACCAAAATAGTGTGGTTTTGGCCAAAAATAAATCAATGCACTTATAGCCAACCAATTTTTAACAAGGCGCCAAGAACATAAATTGGAGAAAGAATAATTTTTATAGTAAATATTTCTGGGAAAATTGGACAGCTACATGCAGAAGAATAAAAATCAAACCTCTATCTCATATTATTAAAAAATTATCTCAAAATGAATTGAGGATTTAAGTGTATAACCCAAAATTATGAAACTTCCAGAGGAGAACATGCAGAGCATGCACCATGATACTGGGCTAGGCAGAACTTTTGGGATATGGTCCCTGTCCTTTGCTTTCTGTTGCTGTGATAAAATATTGACCAAAACAAACTTGGGGAGGAAAAGGTTTAATTCATCTTACAAACTATACTCCATCATCAAGGGAAGCCAAGGCAGGAACTCAGAGCAGGAACTCACTCAGGGAAGGAACTGAAGCAGAGACCACAGAGGAGTGTTGCTCACTGACTTGTTTCCTCCAGCCTCCTCAGCTACCTTTTTTATTCATCCCAGGCCCATCTGCCTAAAAATGGCACTGCCCACAGTGAACTGGGTCCTCCCACATCAGTTAGCAATTAAGAAAATGCCTCAAACATGGTCACAGGCCAATTTGATGGAAGAAATTCTTCAGCTGAGACTCCCTCTTCCCAGGCATCTCTACTTTGTGTTGTTGACAAAACCAACCAGTCCAACATCCCAAAGCATAATTAACAAAAGCAAAATTAGGCAAAATGGATTATATCACACTAAAAACCTTCTGCAAGGTAAAGGAGACAACAGAGTGAAGAGACAGCCTAGAGAGTGGGAGATAATGCTTGTAAAGGATGCCTGTGTCAGGGGTTACTATCCCTAATATTAAAGAATTCAATAGCAAAAAGATAATCTAATTTTTAAATGGCCAATAACATAAACTAACATTTAGCAAAAGATAACATACAAATTTCTAACAAGCATATGAAAAATACATAAAACCAATAGCTACTGGGGTGATAAAAATTAAAATCACAATGAAGCCCGAAACATTTTTTATACATAAAGACAATATTCCTTTTATGGAGATTGTTTCAAACAAGGATGTAAAACTAGCAATGAACCGTGCTTAAGCTCTAAGCACATGTGACCTTTGAGTTTAACCCTTTCACAGCTGTACACCTGTGACTTTCTGTGAATGTCACAAATGAGATTGGGAGCCTTGCTGACAACCAAAAGATATGCCTCAACAACTTGTGACCTAATATGGTAAGGATTCCTTGGATCCCTACAACCTGTGGTTTTATCAGCCTATAACACTGCCCGCTGCACCTAGGAACAATGCTAGAATCAACCAGTGCTACATAGGGAGTCCTGTCCGAAAAAAAAAAAAAAAAAAAAAAAGCTGTTTCTTAAAAAACTCCAACTTTACTTTAGAAGAAAAAACACACAATGAAATGTCATCTCAATGTATCTAGAATGGCTATTATAAAAAGACAAAATAACATGTATTGAAAAGGACGTGGGCAAAGGGGTCCTTAACACCATTTGTGGGAATGAAAATTACTATAGGGAGGGAAACTCAGGGCTCCAAAGTTGGCCTGTCTTAGAAACTCCAGGAGAGATGGGAAGGCCTGCTGAACAGCTATTCCTGCAGTAAATCCAAGAATAATCTCTGTGTGGGCCAGTCATCTCCATGATGTAACAGAAGCTTTAAAAGACTGCATTTTCAAAAGCAGATGAAATTTTAAAAATTAATATTTTATTGTGAATTCATGATTTCCTTAAATTGCATGAGATCTTTAAGAAAAATATTCATTTAAACATCCTGAATTTATTTCCAATTTTTCATCTGCCTTCCAGATCAACCCAGTTTCTTAAGATACTTAGCATATTCCTGTAGCATATTCCTGTACAATCCTGTGTTCAATCTCCTACCTATCATTAATCTGTTCAATACTCAGGACTCCTGGTGGAATCAGTGGAACACCCTGAATTCTTTGGCCTAGTCATTCTAATCAACCTCCAAACCTCAAACCAAACACATATCAATACAAATGAAATGCAAGAGGCTTGGCAGTTCTCCCTGGTGGTGTCTGAGTATTTTCCACCAGGCATCGCCAGATCCACCACTGCGTGGCTCTTCCTACTCCACTTGCAATCAAAGCTCCAACATCTGGAAAGAATCACTGTAATTTTGAACATGTTAGTCCTTAGAGGGCTCAAGAAAATAGACAAACTAAGAAGCCCCCAAGGATGTCTAAGTCACTTAGAAAATTAAGTTGTAAAAAGTATTCTTTCTTTCCTGTACACTTGCAGTTAGAAGGAGAGTCAAACTGCAGTAATCACAGAGAGCTAGCTTTTATCATTTCATTCTTACAAATCTTATAGATTTTTTTTTACTGACACTGTGATAGTGATAAGAACAGTCTCCCAGTGAACGATAAATGCCAACTTTAGGGCAATGCTGTCCATGGCTGTGGGACTCTATGAAATCTTGTGCAAAGCTAGGATGTGGTGGCATCCATAGCAGGAAGCAGCCTGAAGCAAGAGAAAGAACTCAGATTCCATGATATGATCCAACATAGCTGAATTTTCAACCCCAGCTCCACTACTTAGTAGTCTCTCTACCTTGGGCAAGTTAACTCTTAGATCCTAAATTCTGTCATCTACAACAGAGGACTAATAGGGATAGCCCTATAGATTTGAAAATATTTGATAGAACATTCTATACTCCATCCCAGAGTCTGAGACATAGCAGGTGTTCAGCAAGTGCTGGTAAGTAAGGAAACCAAATGAAAACTCTACATGTATCAAAGCCTTACAGTCTCTTTGGAAAACAATACAAAGGAATGTTAGATATAATGTTCAAGATGAATTTTCTAAGGATAACAACAGTATCCCCAGCCTTGGATAGAAATTTCCACCTAAACAGAAATCTCATCCTAGCACAGAACAATGGCACTTTAAGTAATGCTGGAGAGGGATAACTTTGGGTTTTGAAGGATGAGCCCGTCATGCCTTTGGGTACCTTTTGCAGGTGCAAAATCGCCCACCAGACTATTCCCAGCTTTGAGAGTGGGGTACCGACACTGCTATCAGGGCCGTGGCAGAAATGGAGTGTCAGTGTCCATGGGGTCAAAGCCAGAAGAGCAGGGCAGGAGCAACGACAGAGCACAGCCCACTTCCAGGGCCCTGGACTAGAGTCACAGAGACTAGTTACTACCTGACCCGGCAGGGCTCAGAACAGAAACCAGCCTCCAGACTACAGACAGAGCAGCAAGTCACAGAGCAGAAGCCAGCCTCCAGCTGTTCATGCTTTGGGCTAATCTAGAAAGAAGGACTTGTGGAAGAGACCTATGGGTCAGTCCTCAGTCTGGTGTAGAATTCGCAGCTTGGATTCCGTTTCGGTGGTGACTACAGTTTTACAGGTAGGAAAGTAGTTCTGAAACGTCTTATGTGAACAACACCAGAACAGATGTCAACAGATGGAGGTGGGGTTTGTGCCCTAATCCTCATCCCAACACTTTATTTTAAAACAAGTGCAATCTAAATCTGGGCCTCAGATTCTTTGCCAGTGTTTTGGATACAATCCTGCCCGCATCAGATGTTCCACTAGGAAGTTCTGAGCTCATAAGGAGATTTCATGCGTAGAAGTGGTACGACTTGCTTGAGAGGTCACCAAAGAGGCAATACATGAGGGAGCAGACATTTGACCAAAGGACAAGTGTGGCAGAAGAGTTTGCAAGTAAGGACCACGACCGTGTGGGCAAAGAAACAGAGGCCTGAAAGCATGTGCCACGTCTGAGGGTCAGCAGGACTAATCCCTTGTTTTGCTTCAGCCTAGGACCCATAAGTAGGAGGAAAGACAAGAAAACTAATCTAAGGTCAGAGTGCAAAAATGGACCAAGGAATCTGGTCTTTTCTTCTTGGGCAATCAGAATGTCACTTGGGGTTTTTAAGCAAGAAAAGTGACATAATCAGACTTCTGCCTCAGAGAGTTCAACCCAACAGCAGTAAGCAAAACAAATTGAAGATAATTACAAAAGGCTTCATATTTAATGCCAAATATGTGTCACTTAAATTCTTTGTTTCAGGAGGCCAAGAAAAGAACATGCGTGTTTACTGCTCTATCTTGGATACAGTATTTAACCTGGTGTCTGATCTGTGCTGGAGCTTCATAAATATTTGTGGAATTAATTCATCATGAGGGAAATGTGTTACTTATTCTAGAGATTTTTGAAGATATACTTTAGCCTTAATGCTGCAATGCCTGGCACTATTTTCACATATTTATATTTTAGTCAGCTTTGTACTCCTCAGACCTGGATCACCCTCTGGCATACAACAGGAACACAAATATTTGCAGCTTAGACTAACAGCACAGCATTCGTTCACCAGACCTGTTCAAATGGATAGGAAGACTGAGGATGGTTGATCTTTGGCAAAATCAAGGTGTCCCAATTATTTAAATAGTCACCCTACAAGAGACATGAAATATTGCCTAACCAGAAAACCGCAGAAGCCCGTTACTAGCCAGATGGACTTCTAGAATTCTAGAAGTCAATAAGCTTAGAGCGTTATTTTCTACATTAGAGTGGGAATGTTAGATATGGAGAGGAAGTCACCGAGTTTAAGAAGATCATTAGTAATACTAGTTGCCATTATTATAGGTTGAAATTGGTCTAATAAAAGTCATTTTATATAGCTCAATTTAATGCTGCTCAATAGAAGGTACAATTTGTTTATAACTCTTCATGACAATATGCCCAAATAAGTTCATCAAAGTCAAAAAAGATAATTGCTCTTCTTATTTACATTTGTAATAAAACCAACTCTAGGAGGCATCTGACAGATTAAATTCTAAAATTTAATAGCAATATTACGTAGATTGAGTGCAAACATAAATTTCATTATTTATGTTAAAAATAATTTAAAAGCCACTGAAATTCTTATCAAGTTCTTTACTTAGAACTAAATCTAACACCCAAAATACAAACGTGCCAACAGGTTATTGAAAACTAATCAGTTTTGCTAAATTAAGTCAAATTTATTTGCATGTGTGGAACAAATTTGAAAATGCTATTAAGATTTACTGTGTTCTAAAATAGCTTGCCCAGTAGGCAATTAACTTGCTAAACAAATAAGACCATTTGTAAACAAATAGAGGTTAGTATTGCAAGAGTTGCTACTGGAACAAAGAACCACCATCAGGAGCAAAAATATACCACAGTGCTAGGAAAACAGAACCATGGTTGGTTAGGGAACCGTATTAGCAGTATCCAGGGAGGGACATGTTAACTGCAAGAAAATAAATGCACAAACAGCATGCAATTCCCATGGAACAAAATGAAAGCAAAAAAGACCCCCAGTGCTAAATTCCATTATTAGTAATTTCTTTTCTTCGTGTACATTCCAGAGCTTGATGTTCACAGATCCTTCAAAATATATCACTCGTTCCTAAGAAAAACGGCATCCTGCACGGTGAGGGGGTTCCTGAGAACACAGTGCTAGCCTTAGGGCCTAAGACAGAAGGATTAACAGGCACAGAAAGAAAATGTTAAGAAACTGAAGACAAAGAATCCACTCCCCAGGGCTGGAGAGATGGCTCAGCAGTTAAGAGCACTGGCTGCTCTTGCAGAGTACCCAGGTTCGATTCCCAGTACCCTCATGGCTGCTAACAACCACCGGTAACTCCAGTACCAGGGAAATCGCAGCACCCTCTTCTGGCCTCCTTTGGCATTGCACAACACGGGTACATCTACCTACATGCAGGCATTATACTCATACATATAAAATAAAAATTACTAAAATAAAAAGAATTAACTTCCCATAATTTACAATGATAACTTGTGAGATAATTTAGAATTAAAAAATATTCTTTTTTTCTTTTTCATTGAATTTTTACAAATTTCATACAGTATATCTGGTCATATTTAGATCTTACATCTCTCCAACACCTCCTTAATTACCCCCATCAAATTTCACCTATATATATGAATTCACACATGAATTTCCACATATATATGTATATATAAAGGGCTACAGAGTCAGGTTTGTATCCTTAAATGCCCTTCAGTCTGGATTCGTCCACTGGAGCCTGTCAACCCACCAGGGGTCTCACTCTTAGAAGAGACTGAATGTCCCCTTCCCAGCGGTCACTGGTTGTCAACAGATCCTCAGATAGGGTTGGGGTTTCCTACCCACTTCCCAACTTCTATGCTGGGATTTTGTCTACCTTGAGCTTATGTGGGACTTGTGCATGCTATCACCCTTGCTGTCTGGAAAACTCTGTTTCCTTGTGGTCATCCACCTCCTCGAGCTCCTACAAAGTTTCCGCCACCTCTTCTGCAATGATCCTGAACCTTGGTAGGCAGAAGCTTGCTATCCTATTCAGTAGAAAGCACTCTGCAACCTCTTATTCTCTCCTCACTGGCCAATCGTGGTTCTCTGTGTTAAATCTCCATGTGTGTATAAGGAAGCTTCTCTGCTGAGATTTGAGAAATGCATTAATCTATGGGTGTAATAAGAAGTTATTAGGAATCAGATTAATACTATATCTATTTAGCAGAATAATTACATTAGGTTCTCAACCATGGCTGACCAGCCTCAGGTTCCTAAGCCTGATATCAATATCAGGTATGGGCTCCATCCTATGAAGTGGACCTTAAATCCAATTAGAAAGCAGCTGGTTACTACCGTAATATTTGTGCCACTATTACACTGATGAGCATACTCTGCCAGGCCAGTTTCTGTAACTCACAGCATTCACAACTGGGTAAAGTTGATAAGTTTTCTCTTTGGGTAGCTTACATAGCAACTTCCTGCACAATGAAAGCTGAATAGTAGAGATAAGGCTTTGAAATTAGCACCAGCTTGATTTCTCTTTATTTGTTCCACAGTTTGTGTGTGTCGTGCCTTCAGCAATAAGGTCTTCTGTGAAGTTCTGGTGCGTAACCAAGAACAGGAGCGATGGCTTGAGGGTCTAGGGGAGACCTGGTTAACAGCTTCAGAAGAGGGAGCCCATTCCTGACACTGGGTTTTTACTTTGCTAGTGTATGGTGTCTAGTGGGGGCAATCCCTCCCTGTTATAAGGAAACTCCTTTTAACCTTTTTTTTATAATGTCTCTGTATATACTTTAAGTAACTTCTATAGTATTGGGGTTCCATATGGCTTTTTCTAAAGGTCTCTAGTTCTAACTAATTCTAAATGCGTTGTGTGATTTAAAAAAACCATTTTAAGAGTCTGCAATATGGCCATCTTTTCAGTATGTTCTATACTAAGTTAATAAAGTTTCTTAGGAATACATATGTACATGTGGAAGCAGGTTCAGAAATAATGAATCAACTTGCTTAAATTTACTAGACTAAGTCTAGACCCTGAGCCATGCTTTAACCCAAAAGAAAAAGAGAGAGGAGAAAGAGAAAATGGGGGAGAGGTGAGGCTGGGGAAGGATGGGGGGAGACTTCAAATAAAACTATTGGGGGTGCTGTTTTTGTTTGTGTATGTTTGCTTGATGAGATTATATCTCACTGTATAATCACAACTGGCCTAGAATTCAAGACCCTCCTGCTTCAGCCTCCCAAATGCTGGGATTATTGGCCCACACAACAACACTGGGTGATGGAGAGCTGGCTCAGTGGTTAAGAGCACTGGCTGCTCTTGCAGAGGCCCCACATTTGATTCCCAGCACCCACATGGCAGCTAACAACTGTCTGTATCTCCAGTTCCTGGGGATCTGACACCCTCTTCTGACCTCTGTGGCTGTTACATGACATGGGTACACTTACACACATTCAAGCAATACACTCTTACACATAAATAAAAATAATAAATAAAAATTTAAAACACAGATCCACCCAATAAATCACAGAGCAGATTCTTTTAAAAGGCACACTAATTAGACTTTTATCAATCCAGAGTCAAAAAACATTACAGGAAGCAGGTGTAAGGTACGCCTTTTTTTTCCTGTTTTACTCTTTACATATTACTCTTTTAGAGCACATTTCCATGATCCAGGGGTGGGCCATGACCAAGTACTGGGTTAAAAAACATAACATGTGGTATCACTTTGTCTCTAAGAGTATAGTGAAACGTTCTTTTCAACATTAAAACGAAAACGAAGCCCTATTCATGCCTTAATTTTCATTTTACTTACTCCATATTCCAAATGCAGATCCTTCCTTTCCTTTCTCTCTCTTTATGTCTTTTCTTTCCTTCCTTCTTTCCTTTATTTCACTTTTTTTTCTTTTTGAGATAGGGTCTCTCTGTAGCCCCTGCTAACCTGGAACTTACTGTGTAGACCAGGCTGTCCTGGTAGTCACATTTCCTTCTTTCCTTTATTTCACTTTTTTTCTTTTTGAGATAGGGTCTCTCTGTAGCCCCCTGCTAACCTGGAACTTACTGTGTAGACCAGGCTGTCCTGGTAGTCACAGAGAGCATTCCCTCTTCCTCCTGAGGGCTGGGATCAAGGGTTTGTACCACTGTGCCCACCCTTTTTTGATTCTTTTGTTTTGTTTTGTTCTGCTCTGTTCTGTTTTGTTTTGTTTTTGAGACAGGATTTCCCTTGTAATCCAGGCCAGCCTTTAATTTGCAAATCATCCTGCCCCTGCCTTCCCTGTGCTGGTGCTGGGATTGCAGAATAAAGCCTGTCCCCAAAGATTTCATGGTTTGGGGCATTCATGTTTCTTCTTTTAAGGAGCTTTTTAGTCATTCACTCCTGAGGTCTCAGAATTTCTGTTGTCATTTCTACACAGCTATGTATATTAAGAATATTACGTTATTACATTTGTTATAGCCTCCCACTTTAATGTTTGTTTCTAAGTACATAAAGATATTTT
>NW_008351693.1:189283-201465 GCF_000622305.1 Nannospalax galili
GGAGTTAAGGACAGTTGTTTGCTGCGATGTGGATGCTAGGGACTGAATTGGGTCCTCTGCAAGAACAGCCAGTGCTCTTACCCACTGAGCCATCTCTCCAAGTCCAGCTTAGATTTTTTTAAAATATATATACCCTTTCGCTAATTTATCAAGACTCTCACATACAAAAATGTCCATGTAGTGAATGACAAAATGGGTTCCTTTAGTAGAAGCAGAAGTCCTCTGGGTAATTTACATCACCTTGGTCAATGACAAGTAATCTTTAGCCATGAAAGAAAGGATTCAGTGTCTGGTTCTCACACTAGTCTTTGATCTCAGTACAGTTCTAACTCCTGTTATAGAAGCAGACTCTGCTTTGCTGTGGTGAATAATTGTAGAAGACAAAAATTTCATACAGATAAGTTAAACAAAGGACAGAAATGATTCACTTAGCAAATGTCGGAAACGAAAATCGATGCCTTTTGGCTTTTCCCTGCTCCTTCACCCACTGGGCATCAGACTTTCTGTGAACCTCAAACTCTGAGGTCATCATCTCCCTTAATACCTCACTCTCCTGTCCCACACCTCACTCACACTTTGTTCAGCTTTGGGGTCCTCAGAGGAGAGCTCTGTTCAGATTGTGCCTGGATCCCAATTCTTCATTAATTTAGTTTCCATATTTATTGAAGTCAGTAGAACCTTAATTCTTCCAAAGTCTTCCTAAAATAATTTTCTATTCTATAACCTTATGACCCCACCCAACCTATCTGATTATTTTTAATTAAACAAAGTTATTGTAAACTTTGTACTCAGTACTAAAGGGAGAGCTCTGTTCAGATTATACCTGGATCCCAATTCTTCATTAATTTAGTTTCCATATTTATTGAAGTCAGTAGAACCTCAATTCTTCCAAAGTCTTCCTAAAATAATTTTCTATTCTATAACCTTATGACCCCACCCAACCTATCTGATTATTTTTAATTAAACAAAGTTATTGTAAACTTTGTACTCAGTACTAAAGGAACAGCTGTGTATGTGAAAACAGTGTCTGTGTTAGCAAACCTAACAGTAACAAGAGAGGCATACAAGTGGGCAAGCTTCACGTGAATTTCTGGGAAAATGACAAATTATGTACTTATATTTATATTCATATTTTTCTCCCAAAGACTCACCAGGAAAACTATGTTTACTTTCTTTATATGGGAGCAGACTGCATTCTAGTCTGAAGTACCTTGGCCCAGGGCCTTGCTTTGTGTTTGTACATTTAAAGTGGAGGTCAACAGAGGCAACTTGGACAGGTGAGTGGATCCTGTAAAACACAGAAGTTAGTGTTTCCCAGGGAAGGGCAGAAATCTACACCCAGGTAGAAGTTGGGGTGAGGAGAGAAAGAAAGGAAGGGAGGGGTGAGGATGGTCACTTCAGACCAACCACCGGTGTGACCAAAAAAGATGGGGATGGGAGAAACTGTGCCTCAGATCTGAGCACCAAGCACTTTGGCTTCACGCACTGAGCTTAGCATGAAGGCACATGGCCCAGCAGTCAGGGCCGTTGAAAAGTCCACGTGGAGCCTAGATGGGAGCATCTCAGGAGTGACTGTGACAGACTCCCGGCCTCTTCCCCTGCCTCTGCTGCACGAGCCTGAGGCTGCGACTTGACCCAAAGGCAAAACTGAAAGCCAGATGAGAGAAAGAAGGTATTTCTTACACCCTACATGTCATAAAGCATTCTCTGATACACTTATGTGTTATAGACTATCATCAGGTTAAACATTTCAAGCATTTATCATTCCTTTATGATGAAAACATTCAAAATTCTTCTAGCTTTTCTTTTAACATAGTTTATGTGACTGCGATCTGTCATCAGTCAGATTTTTGGACTAACCATAATTTAGTGCCTTGGTCAACATTCCTCAAATCACCCTCTCCACTGCTCTTTGCAACTCGGAATAGCTATCTGCACACGGCCTCTTTTTGCAGTGTTATGACGTCACATTACACTAAGACCTACATAAAACAGCCTGACTCTTAACTGTAGTTTTTAAGAGTAGGCTCAAACTCACAAGACACCTGTTCCCCCAGATGTATCCTGGAACTGTGACCTAGGAGTGTGTTCTAGAACTAGGCCTCACCCATAATTTTTTTCAAAACCATTTCTCCAGCTTCAGTTGGGGAACTACAAGCTTGAATCCACTCAGGAGGCAGAGGCAGGTAGATCTCTGTGAGTTCAAAGCCAGCCTGGTCTACATAGTGAGTTCCAAGTCAGCTAAGGCTATAGGGAGACCTTGTCTCAAAAAGACAAAAAAAAAAAAAAACTTTGGACTATTCAGTATTTTTAGCTATTGACTTATGATACATGCCCTTTAATATGGTAATGGTAAGGTATGTTCTTTCTATACTGAGTTTGCTCAGAATTTTTTTATCATAAAAGGATGATCATATTGTTTCTGTCCTCCAGGATGTTGATGTGTTTTACTGAATTTATTAACCAGTTTTTTTTTTTAAACTCGGTTTCTTAAACCAAGGAATTAAGATTCAAGAAGGATAACATTGCTTATCTTTCACAACTGTGGAAATTCTGGTTTATACCTTTAAGTAGATTGATTGCCCAAGATCTAAGTGAGAAATCCATTGGTAAATTTTTTAACTGCTTCTTACACTTAGACATTGGGCAGGCAATTGGAAGATGAGTTTGAAGATAAGCTTAGCCATTCAAAGCTTAGACATTCTGTTGACTGGCAGATCACAAAGGACATTTCCTGAACAACTCAAGAACCTCCTATATTTTAACCAGATACCTCCCTTAGAAAGGAATGCCATCATTTTCTTATCTAGATTTGATTGATATCTTACATTATCTCCCTATAATTTCTTTGTCGAATACAAATACGTGTACAAAGGAGCCAATATTTCAGCTAGTTTTGAAAATGCTGTGACACCATAACCAAAAAAAAAAAAAAAAAAAGATATCACACTGAATTCTCCTCTTAGTGTTGGAAAACCTTCTGATTTAGCTGATGCCCTAAAGCAGGCAGATCTGTGTAATGAACAGTATCCTAGAACTATTTGTCTCTGAAAAACAGAAGCCTCATAAAAAATGGCTGGAAAGCACTTTGCCATCACAAAGTGTTATATAAGTACTGAGTGATGGCACACAACTATGCCAAAGTGCGATAGAACAGCCCTTGTGAATTATGTAAGCAAAACGCAACTGGTTATACTTTTCTATGCCCTTCACAAACTTCAAATGGAAACACAAACACTGCCATACATTTAAAGAGAACTTTAAACAAATGCACTTATAGGAGCTTATTAGACTTCTTGGCTCTAGAAAACAATCCTATAGAAGGTAAGAAGAGGAGGTTCTTGCTTAAATTTCACTGGCTGGAAGGAGGGGGCCCCCATGGTAGATTATGAGGCTTCAGCCTCAGGAAGGTGTACAGAGGGCAGTCAAGACACCCTGCATGGCCAAGCATTTAAAATGTTCCAGGAACCCCTACATCTGCTCAACCACTTAGATTCTTTATAAGATCCTAAGAGACTAAGAACTTGGATTTTTCCACTGCTACTAATAGAAAGCAATGGAAAGGGAATATTTTTCTCAAAAAAAAATTCTATTTCCTTTCCTCTTTTATGAGACCTTATAGTAAGCCAAAACAAAAACCAGGCCACAGATAGACAAGTCATGTGTTCTGAACATGACTGTTTTTAAAGAAAGAAGGACACTTGAGCTACCCTCCAACATGTCTCACAGTTATGTTTATTCACTCAAAAACTGTGTATTAAGCATCTATCATGTATATAATTATCATGTGCACAGTTAGCTCTGTGTTTATTGCTGGTAATTCAGCAGGAAACAACCTCAGAACACTGAGGGTCACAGGTAAGCCCTGATGTGTGTGAGGAGCAAGTCCAGCCACAGGTGACCTGCTGTCATGGAACACAGCTCAGTGATGACTCACTGCTTCTTTTCTTCCCTGTGGCTCGTAGGGAAAATCATCGTCCTCATCCTCCCAGGCCCTGGAGGAATCCTAGGTAGAAGACTATGCCCTGAGCTCTCCACAAATGAATAGATGCCAGATGCCAGGTGCCCTCTCCTGCAGATACAGCAGCCCTGAGCTCCCATCCTCAGACACTCCACAGACACAAACAAGCCTTCAGGTTTGCACTTCCGTGGTTCATGTCTTCATTTCCACATCTATGGTGCTTTTTATGTGAATCTCATTACACTGAATGAAAGTTAAATCCAATGCTACGTTTTAAATTATTCAAGTTATTAATCAAAACATGGACTATGTCAATTTTTAGATTTTCTCAAATTTCCTTTGAGAGGAAAGATATTTCAAAAGTCAATACAGATATTTATTTACAGAAACAGAAGTTCCCTTAAAAACAAGTGGTGTAAGTCGAGTTCTTCTCTGAGGTTGCATATGTTTTGATTTTGCTGGCAGTGAAGACTTTTATTACAGACAGATGGCACGTGTGGTCATGCCCATCATGACATGCTTCCTGATCTTCCTGAAGTGGATATTGTCAAGGCCACATTTTCCATATCTGCCCTTTATTGTTTTGTAGAATGGACATATTTTCCCCGCACTATTGGAAAAACCTTGTGTGTCATGAGAAAACACAGGCAGTAAGACCAGGTTGCTGTAAGTCTCCAACATCACAGGCCCCATACAAAGTGCACTGAGCCAGGCATTCTCACTCTGAAGAGAAATCAGTGGCCACAGCTTTGAATGACATCAGCTCCATCTCCCCGTTTCCAGGGCATCCTCCTGTCCGCCCTAGGAACCTCCCACCATTAGTAGTTCACAGGGTGATGGGCTGTGGAGGACAGACTGGAGATAGATATCTTCAGTAAAATGAACACCATAATTTCTTAGATGCCCCTATTAGGAATCTTTGTTTCATCCTTGATCTTTAGCATAATTGTTTCAAAATCCTCTGGTAGGTTTAACTGAGGTCTTGGAATTCAACTAAAATAAAAAGCTTCCAGGACATATTTTGGAAAGTAAATATAGAAAAAACTATTATCTCCTCTGAATCGCTTCCAATTGTTAGTAATGTGCAATTTTATATTCAAGTAAATTATCCTTTTTTTTAACTTTTACAAAAACTTTATTGAGAATTTCATACAAGCGTGTAAGGTGTTTTGACGAAATCCATGCCCACTCCCTCCCCTCCAACATTCCCCCCTCCGAAGAGTCAACCCTAATATCTTTTAAGGCTTAGATACAAGCTCCCAAATCCTTTGGAGAAAGGGGAACCCTCAGTCACTGCTGGTGTGATTGCAAACTTGTGCAACCTCTATGGAAAACAGTGTGGAGAACTCTTAAAAAACTAAAAATGAACCTACCATATGACCCGGTTATACCACTCCTTTGGCATATACCTAAAGAACTCATCCTATTGCAGAGACACTTGTACAACCATGTTTGTTGCTGCTCTTTTCACAATAGCTAAGAGAAGGAAGCAACCTAAGTATCCCTCACCTGACAAGTGGTTAATAAAAATGTGGTATATTTACACAATGGAGTTCTATTCAGCAGTAAAGAAAGATGAAATCATGAAATTTGCAGGTAAATGGATGGATCTAGAAACTGTTATACTAAGTGAAGTAACGCAGACTCAGAAAAATAAACAACGCATGTTCTTCCTCATATGTGGCTACTAGCACCAAATCCTTTTAAATTCCAGGTACTTTTAACAAGATGATGATATACAGCAGTCCCTTCTTCATGAAATAACTACCATCATCATGACTTCCGCTGAGCCTGATCGCTAAACATAGTCACAACTGGGCTTGTTGAAGATTGTGCTCATTCATTAAAGGAGTGCCAAGCAGGGCCACTGGACCCTCACCTGAGTATCCAGCCATTCTTCTCAGCCAACTAGTCCAGCCTTGAAAGACAAAAGAAAAATGAGGAAGAACCCAACAGAGGGATGCTTTTGGAAGCCCTCGTCAAGAAACTCCAATGGATTCTCATATGAACATTTGAAAATTGCCCTGTTCTGACTTTTTTCTAGTTCCCTGTCTAGAACTTGTAATGCTAATTACTCTTGCCTTTACTTCTCCTTCACATTTCCTCTTCATGATTCAAGGACTTTCTTCTCCCTTTAGAGACAAGAGTTATGAAATCTAGGAGTCTTTTAGATAGACCCACTGAAGGGGCACTCCAATTGCCTCACCCTGCATCCCTGTTCAGTATGGATGAAGCCAGAGCGGTCTGCATCCTGATTCCCTATTGGCAATTTGGGTAACCCCTTCAGAGGACGGCATGATAAGAATAGGAGGTAAGAATTGGCTAGGCAATTAGGGTAAAAAGACCCCAAAGAAATGTAGCCAGTTTCAAGTAAATTATTCTACTTTAGCTGTCCGGTAAATGAATACTGATAGAGTGTTTGCCGTGTTATCAGCTACCCAGATGAAGTGGCTGAAGAAGAAAAATGGATGTCTACTATAACAGAAAGCCATGTTCCTATTCCACTCTCAAATCCACCTTAGAGTATAATGGGAAAAGCAACTGACTTCGGATCATCTCACATAAAATCACAATATACAGATCTTGGTAACCCAGGCAATCTATTGCTTATTCCTTGAGTTATGGATTTATAAGATGACAACATAGTTTAAAACTCACAGACTAGATGATTCAGTCTTGGTCCCAAAGATATCCAGGTATACTAGAAAATAACAGGAACACTAAAAGAAAAAGAACACTAAAAAAAAATGTGTTTCTCAGGATAAGATGTTGCCACTCAAAAGTAAAGCAAGATTTTTCTATGTTATTATAGTTACATGTTTAATTTGTTTTCTATGCCTTCTTTCTACATTGGTATAAAATTACATCTAGAATCTCAATAAGAAAACAAAAATATAATTCATTCAATCAATAATATAAATTGAACCCTGAAAAATACATGGGTTTAGAATCTCGTTCTTTGGGCAAACACTCTACCCACCCATGAAAATTCCACTCAGTTTATGCTTCCAGTAGGATTAACTTCATCCCCAAACCCACTTCCAGATGCAAACCTCCCTCTGTGGACTTGACTTTCTTGAATATTTTTTAACAGTTGTAATTTGTGTGGATATGAGTTCTTTAACTTTGCAATGCATTCCAATTTCTGAAAGAGTTACTATAAGACACTCTCAGAATACAGAGAGGTCAATTTAATAAACTATACCTACTTGTCAAGAGCAGTTTCTGTTTAATGAGATCACAAAACTGCATCATTGTTAAGAAATCCAAAATATTGAAGGGCAATCAGGATAAGGTGTTGAGCCAAACTAGTTCAGTGCTGCTTGAGGGAGAGAAGAGTGTGTGACACTGGCCCAGTATCCACACTTGATGTGCATAAGCAAACAATAGCAATCAGATAGTTACACAAGAGATGACAGAGGCTGATTTGTTTCTCGGGGATATGACCACGTTAATAAGATTGCACCCTAAATTAATACAGTAGCCTGTTTCAAGCTACACGCTGTATTTTAGAGGCCTTACTGTACATTGGTCTTAGTCAACCTTGCCAACCTCAATTTAATCAGTGTAAATTGGCAAATATAGAGGAAACTGCTTTCAGCTTCTTTCAAAGAAGACTTTACTTTGTATATTATTATACCAGCATAATAATTTTCTACATTAAGGTCTTTGGCTTGGGAATTAAGTTTTATCCCTCCTCCCCCTCAATTGCCATTTCCTAAATTTCCTGAGCTTCAGTGAGGCTTGATGGAGAATGAGGAGAAACTGTGGCTCCCACAGTCCTCAGTTATGGTCAGTTTGATGGGAGGCTTCTTACTTGACAGTCTTGACATCCACTATACCAAATATGATTGTCCATCTAAAGTACAGAGAACTCTGACGGTTTTCAGTCATATCATTAACACTCAGTACCAGGAACATGAGCAGCTGTGACAACACAGTCAAGGAATTCGGTACCTTGAGTGAAAAAGGTTTTCCAAAAATGCAAATTAGAAATATCACACCATCATCTTTTTAATAAAAACACAAGTCACATCATTAGTGGCACCTGAGCATGTGAATCAATAAAAGAGCTACTGGGAAAATATAGAGTTGATTTTGCATCATTGTAATACACAATCAAATAATCAAGAAGACTATTCAGAAAAACTATAACAATGATAGATTTTAAGCTGTTTTTGTTGCTTCACTTCTATTAAACTTTATTTCAACAACACAGTTAAGTCTGTCTCACGTTCTCTGATTTTAACACATAATTTGATGCATGGAGACCTGTAAATAATGTCACAGATATTCACCTTCTTTTTCAAGCTCCAACCTGAAGAGGTCTCACAGACAAGTACTGACAGTTCTGTGGTCCCACCACATACAGAGTAACAACAAAAGGAAAACAGAACCTGAAAAGAAGCTAATTTACTCAACAAAAGAAAGCAAAAAACAAAGATAGTATCTCCCAACTTCAAAACTTGCCACAAAGTCACAATAATCAAAAGAGCTAGCACACCAGCATAAGGATACAATAGAGAACAGAAATGCTTGCCAAGAATATTGAATAAGAAAAGACTAGTTCTCTGATGCCAGAGAGGTGGCTTGCTGGTTAAGAGCACTGGCTGCTCTTGCAGAGGACCCAGATCTGATTCCCAGCACCCACACAGTGGCTAACAACCATCCTTAACTCCGTTTCTGGGGACTAGGACACCCTCTTCTGTCCTCTGCAGACATTGAACAACATGAGTGCACTTACACACATGCAGGCAACACACTCATACACATAAAATAAAAATAAATTAAATCAAAAGAAAATTGTAAAAAGACTCTCAATAAATGGCAGTGAAACAGCTAGATGCTAAAGGGTAAAGTTGGCTCCCATACTCAAAATTAATTCAAAATAAAGCAAAATACTAATTTTTAAAACTTTTTACTTTATTATTATTTATTTTTTAATCATGTCTGTGTGACTGCAGAGGTCAGAAGAGCTGGAGTACAGGTGGCTGTGAGCCATCTCACAGGAGTGCTGGGAACCAAACTGATGTCCTCTGGAAGAGGACTTCACCAATATCATAAGACATCTCTCCAGCCCTGCAAAAGCCTAAATTTAAGAGCTAAAATTATATTTCCAGTTTTATTTGAAGGCAATAGTCATACAGGAAATATATAAGTAAATCTTTACTACCTTTGATTTAGAAATAATGTCCTAGGGTATAACCTCAAAAGCACAAAGAAAGACAAATAGGATCATAGGACTTCAAAAAATGTTCACCAAAGGGAATAATTAGAGTGAAAAATTTCACAGAATGAAAAAACATGTGTGAAATGCATGTGTAATAGGAAGCCAGATTCAGAGTATAGAAAGAACTCTCACAAATCAACAACCAAAAAGATATAACCTGACTCCTAAAAAGAACCACCCTTCTCCCAGGGTACTGTGGATACAGTACATGGAAAGCCCCATACTCACCATCTGGTACTTAGTAAGCACTAATTCCATAGGGATTACTGCTGCCACTTTGAAAATTATTTCTAGCTCATAGTCTTTCCTAAGGCTCTAACTTCATCCAAAGTCAATGAACATTTTTAAGAAAGCACAGTCAGAGCCTTTAACTGGTTTAAGGCACCCTGGAGTCAGTACACAGAATTTCTTGAATATTTTAATCTTATTCACTTGCTTTTGGAAATGTCATAACTGCTCTCAGCTTCGTGTCACTTTTATCACAGTCATCTGTCACATTTCTACAAAGGATGTTTTCCTCCTCTGAAACAAGTGTTTCATAAATAACAACTAGCTGAGGTGCTTTCAATTTCTCCCATTTTGCACAGGCAAGAGCATCATGAAGTAACAAAAGAAGGAGAGGTCTGGACTTCAGAAAGAAGGTCCGTTTCAACCCTGATTCCATCCTTAGTAGCTACAACATTGCAGAGGTTTCTACAACTTCTCTGCCTCTCATTCTTCATATCAGAAGTAAAGACTTGTTTTGCGTGTTCTTATAAGAACTCTAGAACTATCAAGAGCTCGGCACAGAGTAGATGCTTAATTTATTTGTGTCATTAGTAATGAATCATTTGTTTCGTTGCCTGTGGCAACGCCATGCAGCAAGGTGGGGCTTGAACAGCAGAGGTCTGCCCTCCTACGGCAGGTGAAAAGCAAAGGGAGAGGGGAAAGGCTTGGGTTACAGTCTCTGTCAAGGGCATCTTCAGTGACCTAATTTCCTCCCAGCCAGCCCCACCTTCTCCCGATAGTGACGCAGGCTTCTGACCAAGACACGGGGGTCTTTGGGGGACATTCAAGTGAAGTGTGGCAAGGGAGTTAAAACAGTAGGTTAGACACTGTCAGAATTATGAACCTTGACACATGAATTGTGGGGTCAGACACGAAGTAGTAAAAGCTGTACTTTTTATTCAAGGTTCTAGAAAGAAGGAAAGTGGTAAACTTGCCCAGTTAAACACTTTCTGTTATCAAAATTTGGCGTACATAAGGCAAGCTAACAATTTGACCTAATGCATGTTGGTCGATGTTTTTTCTGATTATTACCTTAAAATGTGGGGGCAGCCTACCTTTAGGAAACAACTCACCAAATATAATTTCCCTATTTTGTGATATAACTGTTATCTTTTCAGTTGTATGATCACTCATGACAAACTATGCAATTAAAAACTGAATCAAATCCTCACACTAAATCAGGTAGCAAAATTTCAGCTGTCTTGGAACTCAGCATGTACCTGCAGGGTGCATTGTTAAAACACCTAAATAGCTTTCACAACAGGCTCATCCTTAGGCAATCTGGACACAGAGATGATGAAAGAGGTTCACCCTTAATTATCTTGCTTCGTTGAGTTTCATGGTTCATCCAGGTTGTGGAATAATAAGATACTTCTTGATGGCAACAAGAAACAATTTCTTCATCATTAAGTGTTATAATATGCTAGTGGAGATTTGTGCCACAGTTCCTTCTGTAATTTCCCACTGTGTGAAATAGTGAAGAAGATGAGCCATGTCTGAAGGCTCAGACAAATCATATCAGCTCCAAAGGAGGTAACAGGCAAAAAGCATCTGCAAGGTCAGGACAGATCTTAACATCTGCACACTGGAATACATTTGAAGTCTTCGAGTTGGTTACTCAAGTTCCATGTTTACATGTCAATACTGAAAAATTAAAGGAATCTGAGCCATGAGTTCATCAATACCTGTGTATTTAGGGGAAAATGTAAAGGTAGAAGATTGTTGGGGAACAGGAGTATTTGCTTCCATTTCCCATGATGACATTTGCTATGGTCAGTATCATGATTCCCCCAGTCCACATGTTGCAACCTCAACAAGTGCGATCCTTAGCCATGCCTTTATAAATACCAATGTGAAAGTACCTAGACATGGACCTTTGAGAGCCATAGCTTTAGATGAAATCTTAAGGTGGAAGCCTCACAATAGGATTATCTCACCAGAAAAGACAATATAGAACTAATTTTTCTCCCTTTCTAGGAAGCAAGCAAGAATCTTCATCAGAATTAGACCACGCTGGTACCCTACTCTTAGACTTAATAGTCTGTGTTTTTTGAATCACCTGATTTAATAGTACTTTGTTATGGCAGGCTAAGATGGGTCAGGCAGCCTTTTCTAAAGACTGCTCCCAGTTCTCAATCCTCCATTCACAGATGCAGGTCCACATTGCCTATTATACCAGGCACAACTTGATCCTCACCAACCAGAGGGCGAGGGCCATCATCTCTAACATGGTTTTCCTCTTTCCTGTCTGAAAATCTCCTTGACTCTTATTCTTTCTTCCTTTTGGGGTCCTACTTTCTATTTCTCAAATTGATAGTACCTTACATGGTAATCATTTCCCTTCAAAGGAATAATCATAATAAACCTCTTATTTTTAAGAGCATTTTTTTCTACCAAGAATAACCACAATGACTTTCTCCAAGAAGAGAGTCCCTAACAGTGGTTGTTTGAGGAGTTACAATGATTTATCTGGGAGGCTGTACTTGGGTAAAACTTCATGTGGATTTCCATCAGGACCAGCTTCACTGACACAAAGCCAACATTTGCAATGATACTGTAATGATGCTCATAGATAAGATACATGACTGCGATCCTCCTTTGAATCTTTATCAGTTCCACAAAAGATCTTTACAAGCTCACGTAAAATAAGAAATAGACTTGCTATATTTGTGTGTATGTATGTGTATGTATATAATATCTTATAATACAAAGCAATGATATCAT
>NW_008351693.1:202767-203493 GCF_000622305.1 Nannospalax galili
CACCTTATAGATATAGTGTTAGAGAAAAATAGAATTTTTAGATCAAGGAGAGTTCAGAAAAGACAAAGAGAATTTCCAGCTAAAGAGATTTAGAGGAATACCTTCAACCTGAGCTCTGAAGAAAAGGGCAGGGTCTGCACCGCTGGTGTTGTAAGATGGACACACACGTGCTGTGCCGGAGATTCCTTGCAAAGGCAACAGAGCAGGTAGAAACAGCTAAGGCAGGAGAATACAGAACAGCCTGGAAATGGGAGGCACTTCTGCCTGAGGGTGGGCTCTGTGAAGCACAGTGAAAATAAATGCTTAAGGGACAAATTAGGACACGCACAGGGAGATGATCAAAGGACAGGAATTAGGGTTTTATTAGCCAAGCGTGCAATTGAAGGGTTTTGAACAGACCACCGAAGTTTCAAAATTAACCTTTAAGAAAGTTAATTTACGTAAACGTTGAAGACTGTGTTACTTTTCTCACTGTTGTGGCCAAATACTTGACAAGAAGCAACTTAACTTGTTTTGGCTTCACAAACCAAGGAGACACAATCTATCATGGCAGGGAAGTGTGGCAGAGGGTGGCACTATCTGTGACAGTGGAAGCTTGTGGCAAGTTCATATCTCAACAAATCAGGAAACACAGAGCTCGAGACAGAGGCACAGCTAGCCTATGGCCCTCAAAGTCTGTCCCTACGGCCCTGTCTACCCACTAAGCCCCATGTGCCAAAGGTACCA
>NW_008351693.1:204039-209243 GCF_000622305.1 Nannospalax galili
GAAATAGAGAAGGAAGTGGAGACTGAAGGGCCTTGGAGTGCTCTGCAGACTGCTCTTATGGTGTCCCACCCACGCCACCACGTCACCTACAGGCAGAGGCATGCAGCACATCCAGCGTTAAAACAGCATTTAGAACCTAACAGACTCTTACTCATTGCAAATGCCTCAAAACTTGCACTGAGGGACTGGAAAAATGGTTCAGCGGTAAAGAGCATGGACTGCTCTTGCAGAAGACCTGGGTTTGATTTCCAGCACCCACGTGGCAGCTAACAACAGTTCATAACTCCAGTTCCCTGGGATCTGATTCCCTCTTCTGACCTCTGTGAGCACTGCACAACATGGGTGCACTTACATGCAGGCAATACACTCATACACATAAAATAATAATTATATATATACGAACTCGCATTGACTATTTCTAGATACAAGCTGAAAATTTTCTAGAAGGGCATCTCTCTGGGCAACAAATGATATATAACCTAGAAGTCCAGTCATGAACAATATATTCTCAACTTAGTGATTATCATTCTTGTCACAGATTTTGTCAAGGTTTCATTTAACAGCAACATCCATTTACATTGAAAAGTATTTAAATATCTGACACAGTAAGCTTCTCCCCTACCCTACCTCCAAACAAAGTGTAAAACCTCATTAGGAAGAACAGTCAAGGTTACTTCTTAGTTATCTCTAGACCAGGGTTTTTCAACAGGGTAGTAGTGACATTTTGGACCAGGTAAGATAATTATTAGTTTGGAAGGGGGTTGTTCTGAGAGGTTCAGGGTGTTTAAACAATGTCCCAGGCTTCTACTCACTAAATGCCTCTTGCCCACCACCATCCCACTCTCACCAGCAGTGATGCCCAAAAACGTCCCCAAACATTACAGTGGTACACTGGGGCTAAGGAGAGCAAAATCACTCATTAATCAAGAACCACTACTATCTAGAGAACATAAAATTATAGATATATGATTCCTAGTAAGTGGAATGAGGGCAATGGCCTGGGGCATCACTTGGAAGCCTAAGAATACGCATTTTTATTTCTTGTTTTTTTTATTATTAGAACAGTTTAAAGCACTTATACCACAGGTGCATTAAATTTTACTGTCTGGTTAATAATATCCACACCAACCTCTCCTAGATGTTCCACAGAGTCACTCAAGATTCCAAATCAGCCTAAAAATGTCCCCTTTGTTTTAGACAATGCTATTGGAGTTCCATTTCATTGGGACACAGAGTGTTTTACAACAGTGTCCTTTCCAAGACAGACTCACATACATAACAAATTAAAACTGTCTGTAGCAAGAGCTCCAGAGGTGAGTAAGCAGAACATAAAACTCCACCCAGCACAGCAGGAATTAGCAGATGCCTAGGAGCTGGGGACCTTGAGAAGAAAAGTGAAATCCCATCAACAGCCTTTTTTATCAGATGTAATTCGTATAGCCTCAGGCTTACAGAATTTCATGCACAGCTCTAACTGTAGCTCAGCAGGAGCCAGACCACACAAATGAAGCATTGAGCTTCACGTAAATAGAAACCAGGAGAAATTTTGCCAGCCCAGACCAGAGCCACACTCACAAATATGACCAAATCAGTCAGAAAGTTAGCATGGAAATGGGGTTTTCGCTATTTCTGCATTTGCCAGCACTGGTTCTGGGCTTTGCCAAGTCTTCAGTCCCACTTTTAAAATCCTGAAAGCTTAGAATCCCTCGGGATTCTAGAATGCAATTCATACACTGTCCGTCTACTATTTAGGACCACTGAGTAAACATTGTGGGAAATATGTCCCTGCTGTTCTCAATGGTGATAGACTTTAGGATTTGGAAGGAACTGCTACATAGGACTGTTTTCTTTAAAAAGTTCTGATGGATAATTATAATCTGTTTCTCATTATATCTGTGCTATTCAAATCATGCATAGCTCATAAAATCTCAGAAAGAGCCACAAATAAAATAACAAGAGTTAGAAAAGCAGAGTGGGTTCCACACTCCCAAGTCGTTCATAGAAAGCAGCTGCAAAAACAAAATGGCCCTTGTTTGCCTCCCTCTGGAGCAGATTATATAATTATCCTGGTAGAATGCCTCCTATCATGAAAGAAAACAGATAACAGATACTCGGGAAGTAAGCAGCACGGTGCTGAGACAGACATTCCACTGCCTGGACAGGGTACCTCTTCTTGTGTAGTGAACTTACACAAGGTACAATGTGGAGATGTGGCCACCCAAATTCCACTAGGAAGGAAGAACTCTTGGGGAGAAACACTAGTAGCCACATCAACACATAATCCCTTGAACATTTCTTGAATACCTACTATATGTGACACATTTCCTGGTTTAACAGATAATAAAGATGTAATAACTTAATTATAGTGACATAACAGATGAATTTTAACAATAACAAGTGCAGAAAAAGTAGAAACTGCCTCTGTGGGACTCTGCAAATAAGAGTCTGGATCACAAAGGACAGACTCTATTCTGGGAAATAAAGAGAGGATGGATAGAAATCACTAAGAGGTAATAAGAAAGCTTAAAAGTGAAGAGAAACTGAAGGCTATGTGAAGAAAATGAGGAAATAAGCAGCCCATAGTTCCAGTCTGAGTTCCCAGCTGGGGAGGGGAAATCAAGCCATAGCCTTGTTTAAGCCAGTGGCCCTGGAAGGGAAAGACTCTACAATCCTAGTCACAAGACAAATCAAAAGTTCTCAGAAGCCTTAGAAACAGAAGGTTTGGGGCTGGAGAGATGGCTCAGTGGTTAAGAGCACTGACTGCTCTTGCAGATGACCTAGGTTCAATTCTCAGCACCCACATGGTGGCTACAAACCGTCCTTCTACAGTTCCAGGGGAATCCGAAGCCCTCTTCTGACCTCCGCAGCATTTCACGACATGGGTGCACTCATGCAGGCAATATACTCATACACATAAAATAAAAATAAAATAAAATAATTTTTTAATTAAAAAAAAAACAGGAGGTTTGGTGTGAGCACTACTCAACATTGGGGTCAACACTGAAGGAGAAATCCACTTAGGTAAGCCCATACCTCACAGTGCTACAGTGCAATATTGGGAGGCAGCTTGTTATTTGAGACTGACCTACTCTGGAGACCTGAAAATAAGCATCAGTCATAAGTCAGGGAGCCTGGGGACACCCTGCCTTATGAGACAGTCGTGAGGATAGAAAGAGACCTAGAGATGGACACACTGAAAAGTTCGGGTGGCAGGAGGCCCAGGCTGGACAAGCATAGTGGTTGGGGGCCTCTCTGACATGAAGTAAACCCTATCAGCTCAGGATCTCTATGGAGACAACAACTCCAAGCCCATGGTCAAAGTACTACTTAGCCTCTAGAGCTGACTCTCTCTGCTGTGTGACATTCCCACCAATAGTCCTGAGAGCTTCGGAGCACAGATCCAGTGGACATTCAATTTCCACAGCCCACTCTCTCCTGCAGAGTATTCAGAGCACAATATGGATAGAAAAGCAAGAGACCGGGTTCCAACACAGACCCCAGAGTTCCACCAGCTCCCTCCACCCTCTAGTTCACTCGGAGGGCACCAGTTATTGTTGTACACCCTAGGTGCACAAACTGTGGAGTCCCTAGAGAGAATTAGGATGAGAGCCTGCCCAGTCCACAGGCTCCAAAGCCAAGTGTGGCCAGAACGGCTCCAAGGTCTAATTTGTGCATGATCAGTGACTTCAAAGGGGATACAAACAAGATGATTGAAATGAAGCAATCAGTGCACATCTGGGTAAAGAAGTGGTAACAGGTGAGAAATCTGATAAGAAGAAAAAGAGACTTTTGAGAGGGAAAATACAGAGATGTTGGAAAATACATAAATACAATTAAAAATACACAGTAAAGCATCACCAATCATAGACAGAAATATCAAGAAGTGAAGAGAAATCAAGAAAATATTATATACAAACAACAGTAAAGAGAAAAACAAACAAGCATGGCTACAATTTTCATGAATTCTGGGACATGATCAAGAGACGAAGCCTGCCGAATGTGGTAAACAGCTGAAATCCCTGCCTGGGTCACATTGTAAGCTCAAGGTCAGCTGGGAAACTTAGTGAGACTCTATATCAAAATCAATAAAATAAAGTAAATTATAAAAAGAAAAGAGAAAGAATGGGGCGTGGCTAAGTGGTAAAGCACCTGCCTAGTATACACAAGGAAGGCCTGGAATCAATAACCAGTTCAGAGGAAGCACATAGAACTAAAATATTTGTGAGCAGAAAAGACTCATCCCAGGACACATTATAATTATGATAAAGCTATGGAACAAATAAACAACAAAAGCTGCAAGAGAGAAAGACCAGCTCACAAAGGCAAACCCACCAGAGTGCTCCGGAAAAATCCTAAACGACAGGAAAAGCATGGAACAACGTATTTTAAGGCTTTAATGTAAATAAGAGTTAACCAAGACTATTATATCCAGCAAAGTTATTGTTGGAAATCAGTGGAGAAATAAAGACCTTCCAAAATAAGTGCAAAGAAAAGTGTATCATGACATGACAGAGTTGAAGAAGATACTTAAAGGAATCTACACACAGGGTAGAAGAACAACTGTCAAAATGGAAAACAACAGGAAAGAATGAATTCCACCTGCAAAAGATGAACAAATGAAAAGTAGGAAATAATCAATCACGTGCAATTCAGTAACATATACAGAAGCCAACCCCCTCATGCAAACAGGAAGCAGCAAGCAAAAAAAAAAAAAAAAGTCAACCAGGAAAACAACCCAAAAGTTACAGATAACAAACAACAAGTCCATCTCATTAATAACCCTACACACGTATGGTCTTGACTCTCCAATAAAAGATGTAGCCTAGCGGATGAGATTAACAAACAAGATCAAACTGTTTGTTGTCTGCAAGAAACAAACCTCACTGGCAAAGACTCACAGAAACTGAAAGTGAGAGATAGAAAGATGTACACCAAGCAAGTGGAAAACTGGAGTAGGCAAAATAGACTTCAAGCAAAAAATTACTCAGAAGAGATAAAAATAGATAGATGATAATGATGATAGATAGATAGATGATAGATAGATAGACAGATGATAGATAGATAGATAGATAGATAGATAGATAGATAGATAGATAGATGATACATAGATAAATTGATACATAGATAGGTGGATAGATGATACATAGATAGAGAGAGAGATAGATGATAGATGATAGATAGATGATTGATAGATGATAGATAGA
>NW_008351693.1:209934-211568 GCF_000622305.1 Nannospalax galili
CAACAGTAAAGAGTGACCTCAGTAACTCATCTATACATAGGTAATCTAGACAAAAAATTTTAACAAAGAAACTTCACACCATAGATCAAATCAACTTAACAGGCATGTGGCCAACATTCTATCTAATAGCTTCAAAACACACATTCTTCTCAGTAGTTCATATGCCGTTTACTAAAATAGATATTTTACACCATAAAGCAAGTCTTCACACACAAAAAAAACTTTATTGTATTTATCGGATCACAGTTGAATAAAATTAAACGTTCCTTCTTCCAGGATTTTCTATAAGACTACTGCCCTAAAAATAGGCTCATTTTCCCTAAGGAGGTATGGAAATGTATGACAGGAAAATAGAGGGAGGGGCAGTAAGATGGCTCAGCCGGTAAAGGTACTTGCTGTGAAGCCTGACAACCTGAGTTTGAACCTTGGGGCCCACATGGTGGAAGGAGAGAACAGGTTCCCCTAAGTTGTCTTCTGACCTCCACATGTGTGTGGTGTGTCGCGCATGTCACCAGGCCCCTGCACAAGACATACACACATACATACATACATACATACAAAATGTTTAAAAAAAATAGAAAGAGGGGGCTGGAGAGATGACTCAGCAGTTAAGAGCACTGGCTGCTTTTGCAGAGGAGCTAAGTTCGATTCCCAGTGCCCATATGGCAGCTAACAACCATCGGTAACTCCAATTCCAGGGGATCCGACTCTTCTCTCCCCCTGAAGGCATTGCATGACACAGGTGTACTTACACACATGGAGGCAATGCACTCATACACACACACACACACACACACACACACACACACACACGCGCACACACACAAATAAAATAGAAATAAAGAAAATAGAGACAGAAGGAAAATTTCATTTTTCATCTTTAGAAATTAATCATACGGTCATTTTGGTAAACAAAGATCAAAATAAATATTTAAACATAAATTCATTATCAATGGAAAGCTCAAGATAGTGTTTTAAAAAGGCTTTTATACTTCAAGTAACTATTTAGAGAATTTAATCCAATTCTATGTGCAGACTAATTGAGACCCCTCTTGTGAACAAGAACTCTGATATAATAACCAATGCCCTTTGAACCCTTCATATATTTAAAGCTGACCAGGATGTCCAAGACATGGAAACCCCACAAGATGGACTTGAACCAGTGTCCAGTCTACAAAGAGGAGGGTCAACTCAGAGGAAACATCTCATTCATTCTTCCAAGTGAAGCCAGACATGGTTGAGCAGCACCTTTGGCTTATCTTCACATAGGCAGAACTGGTAACAGAAAGGAGCCAGGGGGTCCTCCCAAGCCCATGTGACCCCTGAGGAACAGATCTTCAAACAACCTTAACTGTAAAAATAAATTGATTAAACACCCAAAAGGGAAGTATAATCAATGAATAAAGTCATCAGTATATTTTTTTAAGAGTTCAAGGGATTACACATCCCAGACATTAGGCTTAAGCCTATAGAAAAAGTTATTTAGATAATTATTTCTCATTGATGAGTTTGTTGCTAACCAGAAAGTGCTGCTCAGATGTAAGCCTTCAAATCTTGGTCTCCAATACTGTAGTGCCCACCTGTAGCTAAGGGAGACAATCAGCTATTGTTCTAAAATGATGGATAAATTTGTT
>NW_008351693.1:219496-226627 GCF_000622305.1 Nannospalax galili
GTCCCTGTTCAGCATGGAAGAAGCCAAAGTGGTCTGAAGAGGTCTGCCTCCCACTTCCCTATTGGCAATTTGGATAACATCTTCAGAGGATGGTGTGATAAGATAAGGTAGGAATTGGCTAGGCCGCGAGGGTACAAAGACGCCAAATCAAGTGGTCTGCATCCCAATTCCCTATTGGCAATTTGGATAACATCTTCAGAGGATGGTGTGATAAGATAAGGTAGGAATTGGCTAGGCAGTGAGGGTAAAAAGACCCCAAATAAAATTAGCCAGTTTCTTGGCTAAAACTCAAAATGTCCTTGGGCCTCTTACTTTGTTCCAAAGGCCAAAAATGTCTAAAGTATTTGGGAGCTCATATCTAATCCTTAGAAGATTTTAGGATTACCTCTTCAGAGGAGGGAATGTTAGAGTAGCCAAAAGCCCCATAAAAATAAATAAATCAAAGAAGAAGAAAGAGTACATGAAGTTATCAGAAAAAATGTGATGGGGAGATATGGGAGGAGTTGGAGGGGAGGGAACGGGCATGGATTTGATCAAAACACCTTATACGCACGTATGAAATTCACAATAAATTATTTATTTAAAAAAGTCTGAAAGCATGTTTTATATATCTAAATAGCACAGCAGTGCGTGTTGCTGGATAAAATTAAAGGCTCCATGAAGATCTATGTTTCACTCAAGGTAGCAAGGTGTTTCCACTTGTTCCCGTATGGTAAAATGTTTCAAGTTATTTCTTTGCCTTCTCAACATTTACTTTGAGAGTCAAACTTAATAACCAAAATAAATTTATGAATCTATAATTTGCATAAATCATAGGGAAGAAGAAAGGATAAAGGGAGAAGCAGAGTTAGCCATGTGAAGTGACTGGGGAAAAATAATCATCGGTTGGGAAAAGAGCACCGACTCCGAAGTATGAAGGAACTAAAACTGGATTTCTGCTTCAGCCAAAGAGGAAAGCTGGGGGAGAATGGTAAGTTAGGAAGCAACAATTTGTAGAACAATGGGTTCATTGAAATTGACCTAAGAGAAACTTTCCCATCCTTATGAACTCAAAAGCACTGTGCGAGGGGCACTATTAACCAAACTTCAACAAAGCTGAAGCAGTAGCCTCCGTAGAAAGGTAGGGTTTATGCCCTCACCTCTTGAATCTGAGTCTACAGTGCATCTACCAACGGATTATGGAGTAATGCTGCAACCATTTCTGGGCCAGGTCTTGATAGGCTCGCAGTTCTGTTTCTCATCCGTTGGAGCATCTACTCTTTGAGGAAACCCCAGTATCCCCCATGGAGAGGCCCAAGCATCCTAATGGAGAGTCTGGAAGCCTCCAGCCTTTTTGGCCAGATGAGCTGCCAGTCAACAGCAGTACTGTCTCGCTAGCTGTGGAATATACCCACTCAGAGGTAGATCCACCAGCCTTGCTTGAGTTCCCAGATGATGTCACATGGAACACATAACAGTCATCCCCATCTGGTCCTGCCCAAACTGCAGATTTTCAAACAAAATGAATAGTATTGTTTTAAGCCACTAAGTTCTGATGTGGTTTATTACATAACCGTAAATAACTAGTACAGCTTTCTAGCTGGATGAGCACATTTCACATGAGGGAAGCATGTCTGGAAGTAGGTAAAGGGTTAAAGGAAAGACGTTTTAGTCTCAAGAGGAAGTGAAGAAACTCTACCACCCGTCTGCCTATCCTTCTCTGATGGTCAAGACCCTGCCCTACCATCTTTCATTTTAATGTTGTGAAAGGAAGAAACCAGGCAGCCTTCAGCCAGAACCTTCTGTCCTTGGTTACATGTGATTTGTTGACTCATATGGCTCTCTGAGACCTCAAAGCATTAGGAAGAATGACTAAGGAAAGCAACCAAATAGAAATTCACATGTACTGGTCAATCTGTTCCCAAGAAGCTGTTTGTCATCTGCAGCTGAAGACAGTGGAGTCATTCAGAGGGCATTTACACTGGGCATAACCCACTTACCTTCCTTACCAGATACCAATGTGAGACGCGATGGTGGGCCAGTATGAATCAGGATCATCTGCCCAGTTCACTCCACCACCTGTTTGGCTTCTGCGTATACACATGCTTGCCCCTGCATCCATTAAAGGGAGCCATGAGCTTCTTGTGTTGTGGCATTTCTTATGTAGCATGTATCTGACTACCTTCCATACTTAATGTTCACATCTGGAAAGAACAGATCTATCCTCATAGTCTTTGCATACCTAACTCTTAACAGAGCTTGGTCTACTGAGGGATCAATTGGAGATTGATAGGGAACTGTTTAATAAAATGAGTAACACTCATCCTTAGACACAGCTTAAAATTGTCCCCAGATGAGCAGGAGACTCCTGGAAAAATAAATAAAATTTAAAAGTAACTTTTCTCCAGGACTTTTCCACTGAGTCTTTCTAAACACAAACATGACTCTTCTCTCTGACTTAATGTCTTTGGATTGTGCTTAGATACCCAATCTTATGATTATGGCCAGAACACATTATTTATTCTTGGTAATATTTAAGTTTAAAGACTTGGGTCCATTTCATTTCAACTCAAAATAGAAGTTGAACATCAAGGAAGGAACCTGGACCTTAGAGGTTCGTCCCTTCTGTCCAGAGTTCACTTTTCATGTGTAATAATGCTTACTGACTCAAGTATAAAAACATGGAAAATTTAGAACATTTTCAATTGAAGAAATTTCTATTTCTAAAAGAATGATTTTTAGAGTGAACTTCAGAGATAATTTATAACAAGGATAAATTAATATTCTAGACTACTGTGTTCCTTTACATAGACTAGTAAAAGTAAGTTTAACATGTTTTTATTTATCCTTATAATTGTTTCAAATTTTGTTTTGTATAACACTAATATTGCCACATAAGCGTTCTAGAATTGAACCCGTACACAGCTGTTTGGTGCCTTTAATTTTCAGACTTTCTGGCTTTCTTTTTGTATGCGTCTGTGTGGTTTTCTCTTTGTTTTTGTTTCTGAGGCCAAGCCTGGAGTAGCCCAGGCTAGTCTCAAACTCACTATATAGGCAAGGTTTGCCTGAACTTTCTCGCTTTCTTTTTGTATGTGTCTGTGTGGTTTTCTCTTTGTTTTTGTTTCTGAGGCCAAGTCTGGAGTAGCCCAGGCTAGTCTCAAACTCACTATATAGGCAAGGTTTGCCTGGAATCCATGCTCCTGCCTCCACCTCTCAAGTGCTGACATTGCAGACATGAGCTGCCATGCCCCGCTGGTATTCACTGCTTTTATCTGTGTACTTTGTAAGGGTTGCTTAGAGCTGGGTTGTTTTAATCCAGTGACACAGACTTAAGAGGTGGGTTGGATACATTTACACTTATTGTGATGACCGGACTCATTCGGAGTGATTTCTTCCCGATTATTTTACATTTTCTATTGTCTTTTCTCCTTGGTATTTCTTATTATTTTTATGCCTTCCCTTGGATGAGGAAAAAAAATGCTTCTGTGGCCCCTGTTTTACTTCAAGTTTGAAAGTTGCAGGTTGTAATTTTATTCTTTAGATGTTGCATTTAATTGCTAAAACACATATCCATGAGAGAAACTAACTGTTCGTAAAATCCATTCCCCTCTTTCATAGGCATGTTTAGCCCTTCCCTCAGTCCCACCCCAGGGCAGGGTAGACATGGCTATGTGACAGAGCTACAGCCACACCAATGGGACACATTGGAGGGAGGAATCGCACTCCCAAGCTTGGTTCCTCAAAACCTCTGTCCCTCCTCTTCTCTCCCCCCAGCCCTCTGTGTGTCCATGCCTGGGAAACTCTGAAAGCCTCATGAGTAAGATGAGACCACTTCTCAAGCTAAGTTTCTGCGTAACAACAGCACAAAGCAAACTCACGGCTGACCCCAGTCTCTTCCCCAAGTGGAGTACAAAGTACTTAAACAGAGTTGATGCTGCAATGCATGTAATAAAATGTGATAAGTAATAATGTAATTAGAAGTTCCCCCTCATCTGAAATTTTACCTTCTCTATTTCCAGCTAATCTTGGTCAATTGTGGATCAAAAATATCAAATGGAAAAAAAATCTAGAAATAAAAACCTCAATTTTAAATCACATACCATCATGACCATGGTGAGTTCTTGTGCCACCCTGATGCAGCCCAGTACATGGCTCGTCCCTTTGTCCAGTGTATCCCCACTGTGTGCGCTGCTCATCCAATTGCTGCCTATCTTGCTCAACTGAATCACCCGATGTCCGTGTTCAAAGAATCCTTATTTTACTTAATAGCCATGTAATGACGCTGTCAAATTTGTTACATTGTTATCATTGTCACATTAACATTGTACTAATCTCTTACTGTGCCTAACTTATAAATCAAACTTTATGATAGGCATGTATGTATAGTCTACAGCATAAAAAATTCAGGGTAGCCTCAGCACCCACTGATGGTCCTAAAATGTATCTCTCACTGAAAGCAAAAGAATCCTGTCAATATAAAAAGTGTAAAGACGTGTTGTTTAAACCAATGGTTATGGTATTTTAAAAGAAAGAAAAATAATAAGCCAGAACAATAGCACACACCTGTAATCCTAGCACTCAGGTGGCGGAAGCAGGAGGATTAGTCGTTCAAGCTCAATTCTACATAGTGGGTTTGAGGTCAGTCTGAGGAGCACGAGTTTCATCACATTATTGTTATTTAGACTTTTTCACTTTATTTTTAATATATAGTTACACTCATATGGTTAGCTGTGTTTACTCATATCTTTTTAGTAAATTCTGTCTTCGCTATTGATTCTGTATCCTCTATTTACTCTTCTACTTGTTAAAGTGTAAGGAGTCTCTTCCATGAGGGATTATGGGTAATGAACGGTCTTGTATTTCCTTTGTCCTCAATGATAACTAAGCCAATAGGAAGTATTGATCGATGATTTCTTTCTCTCAGTTCTTCATAGACATTATTCTATTGCTGTTTGGAAATCCGCCATTGCTGATTGAAAATAAATCTCCTACTGATCTGATTCTTTTGTAAGGAAAATTTCTTTTTCCCTTTGAACTTGCCGAGGTTCTCTCTGCACATTTGATCTACAACTTTTATCACAGCGCCTCCAAGTGTACCTTTGCTCCTAGTCTGTGTGTCCTTCTCTGTAAAGACTTCAAATTTGACCCATTATTTCTCTAATGCTTCTTCACCAGCTGCCCTGTGTCCTTCCTCTGAAACTCTTCGGGTGTGGATTAGAGTTACTCATTCTAGTCTTCATTTATTTTACACGTTTTATGTATTTAAACTCCTCTGTTCTGCATTCTAGTTGATTGTCTCACTGTCGAATTCCCATGGATTCTCTCATCAGTGGAGGTCAGTGTAAGACTTTATCCTCTCTGTCAAGCTTCCATTTCAATATTACATTTTTATTTCCAAGAATCCTATTTCTTTTTTCATAAAATATGTTTGCATCCTCATTTATGCCTATTTTTAAGATGTACTCTTAACATTTTAAATATATCTTCTCTATTATTGTTATGTATTGGGAAAAGGTAACAAACTTCAGATGATGGACTTAAAACATACTCCCAACCAAAAGTTTAAAGCAAAAACTATAAACACATCAATCCAGAATACAATGGTTAAAAAAAAAAAAAAGAGGTTGCACTCTTGCCTTTACTTCTCCTTCACATCTCCTAATTCGTGATTCAAGGACTTTCTTCTTCTCCCTTTAGAGACAAGAGTTATGCAGTCTAGGAGTCTTTTAGATAGAACCACTGAAGGGGTACCCCAATTGCCTCACCCTGCATCCCTGTTCAGCATGGAAGAAGCCAGAGCAGTCTGCATCTCTATTCCCTGTTGGCAATTTGGGTAACCCCTCAGAGGATGGCGTGATAAGGAGATAGGAATTGGCTAGGCAGTTAGGGTAAAAAGACCCCAAATAGAAGTAGCCAGTTTCTTGGCTAAAACTCACAACATCCTTGGGCCTGTTAGCAACATACTCTGTTCCAAAGGCCAAAAATGTGTCCACATAGTGAGTTCCAGGACAGCTGGGGCTACAGGAGAAAAGACAAAAAAAAAAAAAAAAAAAAAAAAAAAAGAGGTTGTTTTCTCATCAAAGTCCAGGGCCCTTGGGTTGGCTGGAATCAGGAAGACTCTCAACAGACTACATAATACCCATCCACACTAGTGAGACTGACTTTTTCTCAGTCTTTAATTCAAATGCTCATCTCTTCTGGAAACCTCACAGACACTAACTCCAGTCCAGCACAGTCTTCACACAGCTGCCATGTCCACACCTGAATCCCAATGTTCTTCTTCTTGTAAGGACACATTACATTGGGACCCTCATCCAGTATCACATCATCTTAGCCTGTATCTGAGAGGACTTGGTTGCCAAATTAACTCCCATCCACAGGGAACAACAGCTAGAGCTTCAATGTGTCTGTTGGGGAAATGTCATTTCTCGTTTAATAGTACCTCTTGTTATTGTCAATGTGAATGCCACAGCATGAAGAATGCAAACAAGGAAGGAGTTGTTAAGGACTGAGCATAGGTGGATCACCTGTGCATCATGTCACGGCTGTGGACTTACTTGTCTGTCTGCTCCACTAGACTATGACTTCATAGAGTAAAAGCCACAAGGACTGAAATGATAGCACTGTGGGAATTAGGGAATGCTCATAGAGTTCTTCTCTCTCAGGAAAGCTAGAGCTCCAGTTCAGCCTCTCTACTTTCTGAATAAGGGTTTGTACACTTGTTCTCTTTGTAGCTGACCTACTGCGCTGGACAGCTTTGGTGTCAGCTTCACACACCTGGGTTGAGAGAGCCTCAATTAGGGAATTTCCTCTATTGGATTGGCCTCTGGCCATGTCTAAGGGTCATCTTTTTGATGAGTGATGTGGGAGGGCCCAGCCCACTGTGGGTGGTGCCACCCCTGGGCAGGTGGGCCTGTGTTGCATAAGAAAGCAGGCTGAGCAGGGGCCAGGTGAGCAAGCCAGTAAGCAACGTTCCTCCATGGCCTGTGCTCCAGCTCCTGCTTCCAGGTTCCTGCCCTGAATTCCTACCTTGGACTCCCTGATGAACTGCGACCTGGGAAATGTAAGCTGAATAAACCTTTTCCTCCCCAATTTGATAGTGGTCAGAGTGTTTTGTCACAGCAATAGAGAAACAAACCAGACAGCCAGCTT
>NW_008351693.1:226863-265147 GCF_000622305.1 Nannospalax galili
CTTCTCCCTTCTGTCCAAGACCTGACTACTTGCTCCTACATGCCCTCCACCATGAAGTGCTACCATCTGCCACCCTCACCAGAGGCCAAACCAATGGGCCCCTTGAAGTTGCACCTTGAACTTCTGGAGTTGCAAGTTGAATAAACATCAACTTCTGCATAAATATCCTGAACCAAGTACTTTGTTTTAATGACACATCTGAATAATACGAAGTCCTCAAAAATTATTCTTAACTCTTAAAATATCATGAGATTTGTTTCTTCATGCAGAAAAATATGAAAAAAGACACTTCTTTTATTTTGCTTGCTTATAGCACTGGGGATTAAACCCAAGCCCTTGTATATGCTACACAGGTGGTAAACCATTGAGCTACAGTCCCTCCCTAATTTGTTCCCTTTATCACCCCATACACAGTGATACTGTAGTCTTTTTACCCTTCCTTCATTCCAATGTATTGTGATATGATTCACATAGGGAGTAACCGAAAGATAAGGTATGTCATGTTCCAGGTAGCTTTTTCTGATGAGTACATTTTGGAGGCCAGTATGGATTAGCTATGATTTCCCTCAGTCCCTATAGATCCAATTTTCAAACTAAAGGTGTCAAAGTAGGTGTGGGGGTTGCTATTATTGTTTTTAAAAAACTAAGCTGAAATAAGTAAATCAAATTCTAACATTGCAATGGCTAAAACTATAATCATAAATCAAGATTGCCTCTGGCTAGAGTTAAGACTACCACAAGCTGAAGAATTCAAATTTGTTACCTTGAGCTGTTTTTTTCCAAACTATTTTAGGTTGACCACACTGGAAAAACTTGATTTCTATTGGTCACCTTTGCAAGTGAATGTGATTACAGAATCAGGAATAAAAAACTAAAGTTTGTCCTGTGACCCAGATATCTAGGCAGCGTAGACTAATTCCAGGGACAGGTTTTGAATAATTTAAGAGTTCCCTGCCCAAGGTGACAAGTCACATATGCTGTAAGTCCAACTTGTCTTTCTATTAGAGGAAGCCAGAAAGGCTCAAAGGTGCCTTTCAATGCTTTATGTGTTAGGGGAGAAAAGCAAGTTCACTAAATCATAATCTCAGATGTGAAGGGTAAACCACATAAACTATTTTACTCTCTGCAGCAATTCTCGCTTAACAACTTTTTGACCCATTTTAGAATGTTTTCACAGGAGCTCTCTAGACTCCTTTATTATGTGGAAATGAACCGGTGACATTACACTTCCTCCCAATGAACCTGGTTCTCCATTTGCTGTATGACAGCTCTTCAGACACTGGGAGACAACTCTCTTTCTCCTGAGTTGTCTCATTTCCTGTGTCTTCATCACCCTTTGTCAAGGCTTCTAGTTTCCCTCTTCCTGATCATTTTCTCTCTCACTATACATTGGTTTCAATGTTTGTGTATTAAGCTTGCTACCCCAATACTCCACGTGCAGTTTGACAAATAAGAAGAAGAGGAAAAACTCCTAAACCCCTCATTCTAAACACCACAGATATACAGATACAACTAGCAGAGCTGGTTGCCCATACACCAACTCACATTAAAGTTACTGGCATCTTCTAAATAACTTTAGGGACATGTGTAAGCCACGTTTTCTAAATCTAATGGTTTCACAAACTATCTAAAAGGGGAACATCATTTACACTCGTTTCTGTCAAACTTTACCAGGATCACCAGAACAGGTACTTCCCACTTATTCTGAAGCCATTGATAAATTCGGAAAGCTTCAAACTAGCAGAAGAATCTTGCCACTATTTCCCCGAAGCTCAGAACAATCCATTTATAGATCTTGTGGGTGTACTCTAAGAAGTACATATTGATCCACGTTTCCAAACATCCAACTCTCATTTATTCATCATGTAAGGACATAGCAAGAAGCATATTCCCATTCAAACTTTATATACAGGGAAACATTAACATAAGCCAGTAAAAAGTACTGTATTGAGTCTACCAATTCTTAGTGATCACACTAAGAGTTGTCCAACAATATATTCTAGAAATTTTCCTGTGATTAAAACCAAGCTCACCAGTCCACAGTCTGCAAAATCTGTCCCCTCCCTGTGGTTTGAAAACAAGAACCACATTGAGTTGTTGTAATTCTTTCTGCTCTAGTTCTTTCAAGACTCTTCAAAGAAAACTAAAATCTAGGGGTTTCCCCAGTTCTTTTTGCTGACTCTGTTAAAATTCTAAGACCTAATTCATGAGGAAAAAAACAGTAGGAATTACTTCCCTGATTTCTTCGCTCTTCCTGAAAGTCAGTTTTCTGCCTACAATGTATACATGTATTTCTACTCCAAAGTACATTTTCCTTGGCAGAAAATACATTTAAAATGTATAAAAACAAAGAGTTGTGAACCAGTATCTTCTCTAATACCCACAGCATTATATTTTTACAGGTGAATATTCATCAAAAATGAGAGAAGCAGGCCCTCCCAGGCATGGCATCAGAAACAGAAATCATAAAGTGAATTACCAATTAAAAATCAAAATATTGGGCTAGGGAGATGGTTCCGTGGTTAAAGCACCTGCTGCAAAAGCGTGAGGATCAAGGTTAAGACGGATTAAGATGTCCTGTATGAAATACACAAAAAGCAATAAAATTGCAATAAACAAATAAATAATAAAAAGTGTGAGGACCAAACGCCCAGAATCCACAAAAATGTCTGATGGGTGTGATGGCCTGCCTATGAATTCCAGGGACAGGGAGATCCCACAGTAAGCTGGCTACTGAGACTAGCCATATCAGCAAGCTCTGGGTTTGATTGAGAGACCCTGCCTCGATGAATAGAAGAGTGGCACAGGATGATTCCAAATGACGACCTAGGGCTTTCAAGTACACGGCCATGTACATGTATGTGCACCTACCCACAAAGAAAAAGAAAAAAGGAAAAATCTGTGTATCAGGAAATAACACACAAACAAAAATTTTAGGCAAATAACAAACTTTGAAAACAACAAATTAATATCTTCACAAGTGTTTGATAAGCTCATATGGTTATTTTAAATTGGTTGCTAGAGACACAGCAATAGAAAAATGTATAAAGTTTGAGAAAATGGAGTGAATTTTAAAAAGAGGCTATGTAGAAAACAAAGCCCATCCTTATTAACAATAAAATATTTAATCCAAATGATATTTCATATTTAACAAACTAAAAAAGAGTGGTTTTGCAAAACATAATATTTGGCATTATTAAACTCTGAAAGCTAAGAAACCTGAGCTCATGCACACTGCTTGGAAGAAATTATTTCTCAGTACCTATGCACAAATGTACGGAAGTGATTTACATGTGTTATCCTTTACTGTGTCTTCAAACATTCCCTTCTCTTTAGGGTGCAACCTATCTTTCAAACCCAGAGACCTGGGCACCAAGGAGTCCCAAGACAAAAAGCCACTTCTTCATAAACTCTCGTCCCTTCAGAACCAGGTCAGCTCTCATAGTTCTTGGGAAATGAAACTGTCCTCAGTATCACTGAACGTTTTTCACTAACTGCTCTTGGTTGAGGGTAGAAGACTTCCAACAAGTCCTGGCGGTTGAAGTGAGCCTGATTATCACATCCAGCTTCATGCCGATCTTACACTTTGAACTAATTACAATAATTAGTTGCATAGTCATTTTTCCTGCCTGATCAGTCTTTCAATATGATCTCAAAACTATGGTTCCTTTATGTGATCTTCTCATTTTTATCTTGATTACAGTTTCCAACAATGTGTGCCAGCCTTTCAATAGAGCTCCACGTGGGCTCTTTCAGTGTAGAGGTCCCTCTTCTTTAGCAAATCTGTATTTTTCTAGCATAAATTCATAATTTTAGGCTCCGATCCACTGAATACCTCTCTCTGCCTTATACACCCTTATACCTTATATTCCAATATGAAATGCATTCTGAACACTAGCTACACTTTCAGACATATCTGAAATATGAGCATTTTAATTTTTTAATATTTTTATTTATTATTATTTTTATTTTATGTGTATGAGTATATTGCCTGCATGTATGTAAATGTACTCATGTTGTACAGCGCAGGTAGAGGACAGAAGAAGGCACCAGATTCCCTGGAACTGGAGTTACAGATGGTTGTTAGCTGCCCTGTGGGTGTTGGGAACAGAACCTGCATCCTCTGAGAGAACAGCCAGTACTCTTAACCACTGAGTCATCTCTCCAGTTCTTTTTAAAATTTTTTATGTGTATGGATGTTGGTTTCCTTGCATATGCATAAGTGCATCCACGTCATGCAATCCTGTGGAAGCTTGAAGAAGACAACAATGCCCTGGACCTGGAGTTATGGACAGCTGCTAGGCACCACGAGGGTGCTGGGACTTGAACCTGGGTCCTCTGTAGGAGGAGCCTGTGCTCTTAAGTGGGAGCCACCTGTCAAGCCTCAGAAACACAGCAGCTTTTATGACTGCTTTCCTCCCCATTATGTTCTCAGACAAATTACTATGAAAATGATGTTTTATTTCTACACTAAAGTGTCTCATAGCTTTAGTTGGAAAGTTTCCCTGCTCCTGCCAACATCCATCTTGAATTACTCTTACTTAGGGTAAAGGAAATAATTCAAGAAAGAAACATCACACACACACACACACACACACACACACACACACACACACGATTACAAGGAAACATACAAGATTCAAATCAAGATCAAGGTGTGGATGCACTGATACGTTTGTGCCAAGTCAAAAGAAAGAACTCTACAGGGTTAGAGTGATTAAATGAGAGTACTGTATTGCCCATGAAAAACTAACACAGACCCTCCTAGAAGAAGAACCTTGAGCAGACCACACACTAGGAAATAAGGGCAATGTCTCATCCCCATCCCAAGGTTGGGGCAGTAAGTAAGAGCTGGCAGATTTCTACTGAAAAATACTGGGATGACTAGAAAGACACGATGTGGAAAGCAAAGTGTATTATCTGCAATGGTGGTCGTCTGACAGAGAGGAACAAAAGTTGGCATCTCATACCAGTTCACAAAGTATTTTCATATCAGTATTTCACTTCAACCTTCAAAAACCAGGCAGAACATACGTAAATTCCCAAAGTTGCTAGGTTCTTAAGGATAAGACCTAAAGCTAAAAGTGTGCCTAAATAGAGTTTAACTATGTCCTATGCTGTTGTACAGGATGTATGTATGTGTATACCAGACTACCTCTTGAAAGAAATCAATATTGATAAATTGGTGGGTTTTTTTAAATCTTACTCTCAAGGTCCCCGTACACTTTATCAGTTGCAAAAAAGACCAAAACACACAACCAGTCAGAGTGAAAAGCAGATTCAAGCATTCAAATATCTAGCTTTGGATATATGGTGTTTTGAATTTTCAGTAAACAAAACAGTTATTTTGGCAAAGAAATTGACTCCCTGCCCCATGTGTCCCCTCCACCCCCAGACTGGCAAGTGAATCTAGAGCCTCACACATGGTAGATAAGCGCTCTACTACCAAGCTACATTCCTTCCAGGCCCTCACTTTAGTTTTCTCCCTGAAACTTCAAACATCCATCTACAATGTGTGTGTTTGTGCTACTTGAGATAAGCATGTTGTGAGTCCTTACTGTGGGCTGAATTTATTATCCAAATACTAAACATATTTTGTTTATATCCCTGGGATATCACATTAAATATGACCATGAAAAATATAGAACTCAAAAGGTACTTCTGGGTTTATTCATGAAACAAATAATTAAACAAAATATAGTTTAGCCTACATTAAGTGACATAATTCTGTTCTAATTTCAAACAAGGAGCAGATTCTTTCTTTCGACCATTGACTTTTTAAGTCAGGAAGGAAAGGTAGTTTTCTTTCAGATTTATGCTAGGCTAAAATTATTTTTACAGCATAGTTAGGCAGGCAGTTTATGCTGTCTCTTTAGCAACACCTCAGAGCTCCTGGTAGAGAGCGTTCTCTTGGAATTGAAAGGCAGTTGAAATAAAGACATCTGGTTTCACTGAGCTGACTTGAACAGCAGAAGACAGCCATGCCCTGCTTGGCCACCACTTGCCCTGTCCTATCAACGTGTTCTGAGATTTTCCTCAGAGCTCAACTCTCTGGAACCTAAAGTCAAACCTTAAATCTTTGTGGAGAACCCTGGGCTTCAAACAAAATGCCTAAGTGTTGTTACACTGGAGACAAGCTGTTTCTAATCCAGTACTTTCACAAACAACATTCCTTTTATGTGGTGTTGATGAAGGGCCAGACTCTGTACTTCTGAGTACTGTTTTTGCAATACACAAGATCAGATTCTGTGGCAAGGAAGGGCTCCTCTTGCTCTTGCCATCATTAAGGATACTTCACCTCAACTAAACTTCCTAAAATTCTTTAATTCTGTAACAGTGTCCTGGTCACCCTACCCACCTCCAATGTAATACAGGGAGAGACGCAATGAACTCCAAGTATTGAATTCTGAACGCATTCCTTCATTGAGTAGCAGGGTGACCATGGAAGCCCCTTGCCCTCTCTGAGCCTCTAGCTCTTCCAGGATAAACTCAGGGACAAGAATGGATTCTTGGCTTCCAAGAGGGTTATCCTGAGGCTAGAAAGATCACAGCTCCTGAAACAGCAAACAGAATCTGCTAAAACTAGGGGGAAGTAAAAACAAAGAAAGCAATACTAAGAATCAATGAATCTAAGAACTGGTTCTTTGAAAAGATAAATAAAATAGATAGAGCCTTGGCCCAGGTAACCAAAAGAAAGAAAGAGTACCTCCAAACCAATAAAATCGAAGACAAAAAGGAAAACATTACAACAGAAACCAAAGAGATCCAGAATATTATAAAGCAATACTTTAAAACTCTAAATTCTATTAAATTAGAAAATCGAAAAGAAATGGACAAATTTCTAAATGCAATGGCAGCATCAAAGTTAAACCAAGAAGAAATCAACAACTCAAGCAGACTCATAACAAATAAGGAGATTGAAACAGTAATAAAAAGCCTCCAGGATACCGAAAACCCCTTGTCCAGATGCAGTCACAGCAGAAATGTACCAGATCTTATAAGAAGATGTACAATGAATACTACTTAAATTATTCAAAAGGATAGAAACAGAGAGAGAACTTTAAAGCTTTCTTCATTCTACTACCAAAACCAGGAAAAGACACAACCAAAAAGAAACTATGGGCTCATATTCCTAATAAAAATACATGCAAAATTCTCAACAAAATATTTGCAAACTGTATGCTGACACACCAAAATGATCACCCAGCATGACATGTTAACTTTATTCTAGAAAGGCAGGGATGGTTCAATATTCATATATGTCAATAAATGTAATAAACCACAGAAATAGAATTAAAGACAAAAATCACATGATCATCTCAACAGATGCAGAAAAGCTTTGACAAAACCCAGCATGCATTCATGATAAAGTCCTAGAGGGGTTTGGACTGGTGAGAACATATCTCAACATAATTAAAACTATATACAACAAATCCACAGTCAACATCATTCTAAATAGAGAAAAACTGGAAGTATTCCTATTAAAATCAGGAACCAGACAAGGCTGTCCACTATCTCCACTCTTTTTCAACATAGTGCTTGAATCTCTAGCTAGAGCAATAAGACAAGAGAAGGAAATTAAAGGATTACTAATTGGAAAAGAAGAGGTCAAAATATCCCTTTGTGCAGATGACGTATGTGCTATTACATGTAAGAGATCCCAAAAATTTCACCAGAAAAAATTCTAGAAATAACACTTTCAGCAAAGTGGCAGGATACAAAATCAGTTTACAAAAGTCATTAACCTTTCTATAATACCAATAACAAACAGAGAAAGAGATCATTGAAACACTTTCATTCACAATAGATTCAAAAAAAATATAGGGATAAAACTAACCAAAGACATTAAAGATCTCTACAATGAAAACTTTAAATCTTTGAGGAAAGAGATGAAGAAAGACACACGGAGATGGAAGGACCTCCCATGCTCATGGATTAGTAGAATAAATATTGTGAAAATGACCATCCTACCAAAAGCAATTTATAGGTTCAATGCAATCCCAATTAAAATCCTCATGACATTCTTCACAGAAATAGAAAAAAAATTCCTAAATTTCATATGGAATCACAAAAGACCTTGGATAATCAAAGAAATCCTGAGCACAAAGAGCAATGCTGGGGGATCACCATACCAGATTCAGATTTCAAACAATACTACAGAATTCGAGTCATAAAAACAGTATGGTATTGGCACAAAAACAAACCAGTAGATCAATGGAACTAAACGGAAGAGTCAAACATGAGTGGACACAATTTCAGCCTCCTGGTATTTGACAAAGGTGCCAAGATGCACAGTGGAGGAAAGACAGCTGTAGGCCAAATTCTAGCCCTGCCAGGGCCATTTCATAGCTTAGGCCCATTTCTTGTATCAGAATTTAACCTGCGCCATCAACGTGGTATCCCCCACCCCCATAGCCGTACCTCCTTCCACACCTTTCCCCACAGATGGCCTGAGAGTGCATCATGCTTCCGCTGAGCTTTGGTTGGTCTGGCTCCTCATGACTGGCACGTAATCAGCACATGATCCCCAATGCTAGATGTAAACACGGGATCAGCATGACCTTTGCTACCAGTGGTCCACAATGGGTGCCCTTTCATGTTATTGGATGGTTGTATGTATATATATATATACAGCCTGCTGAAAAATAAAATTGAATTCCACCCTCTGACACACTCCCAATTGCCCTCGGTGGGGTGTGGACTTGCTGCTGGATGGCACGTATCTTCACAGACAGTATCTTCAACAAATGGTGCTGAGAAAACTGGACCTCAACATGTAGAAAATTAGACCAATACCTATCACCCTGCACAAGGGAAAAAAGCAAGCAATGGTCTCAGCTTTAAGTCTATGAACCACAGCAATGACCATCCCAGCAAATTATCTTTACTGATGCCGTAGCAGCACTTCTATCATGGGGGTAAGCAACAGCTGCCTAACTGGACTGAAGCCCTGCTCATGTGAGGGAACTCATATGTGGTACTGTAAACATAGACAAATGGACAAAATGGAATTGGTATAGACCCTAGAGAAAAACTTACTTTTGTCACATCCTTAGACCAAAGTGATTTCTTACTGTCTGCTAAATATGAATCCTTATATTTACAGACAAGTGTACCTCTCACCACTCATCAAAGAAGCTTCTTTTCGCAACAGATGGAGATTATTAAAAAGTTCCACAACTGGCCAAATGCAGAGAATAAGTGCCTATGAGGCACCCAATCCTAAGCGACATAACTACAATGCAACCTCTATGCTTAAGGCTCAGGGAACACAGGGAAACAGGTCAGAAAGAACATTAATGCATCTCTCAACTCTCATCAGCAAAGATTCCTCTTGCAACAGATGGTGACTATCACAGAAAGCCACAAATGGCCAAAGTGCAGAAAATGAAAGACTGTAGAGCATGTTTCCTTGAATGGAACACCTACAGCAAACCTCTGCCACCCAAGGCTCAGGGATTATGGCCAAAGAGGGGTGGGAAAGATTGTAAGGGCCAAAGGTGGGGGATGACCACAGGATGGAGTTTTCCAGACAGCTGGGAAGTTACTCATATAAACTCACACCAATGTAAACAGCATGCACAAGACCTACGCAAGTTCAAGCCAGACAAAATGTCAGCACAGTAGTAGGGATGTGGGGAAGAAACCCCGACCCTAGCTGAGGGAATGTGATCAAAATATATTATATGAAATTAATACAAGTCAGTAAAAAGGGGAGGGGAGGAGTAAAGGAGAAGGATGGATCAGAGGTACAGAGGAGAATGGAGGAGGAAGAGGAACTAGAAGGGAGGGGACCCTGAGTAGGGTGGGGAGGACAGTAGGGAGGGACGAGCCTTTCTATGGTCTGAGGTTTTTCATGAAGTTCTATATAAGAATTTATTTAGCTATAGAAAGGTAGTACTGCTGTGTAAAGAGGAAGAACATCACTGAACACATGATCTTTAAGGGTCCTTCAGCTTTAAAGTTCTATTGACACTCTTGATAATTAGATCACTGGGCTGTTATTTTGTGCTTCTACATGCCGGACATGGGACTGTCTTTTGCATCCATTATTTATTTCATCTTCATAGCAGTTCTGTGACATATGTATCTCTCTTGTTCTATTTTCCTTTCCCATGAGCAGAGCCAGGAATTCTATCAGCTCAGTCAGGTCCAAGACTCCTGTCTTTCTAGTTTTACTATAGGACCCCATAATTGAAATTAAATTAGAACTATCTTTTAAGAAATTACTCAATATGTCAACCTGGTGTGGTAGACAGAATACAGGTCCCCTAACAATGTCCACATGCTAATGTACAAAACCAGTTAAAGGAATTTTAAAGATATGGCTAAGGACTTTGAGATAAAAGAGTTATTCCGGACAAAGGAGGCGAGCCTGCTGTTACAGGAGAAGAGGGGCCCACAATTCAGATAAGGAGATGCAAGGAGAGAAACAGAGAACCATGGACCACGATAATGCCACTTCAAGCATCTGCTGGACTTGCAGGTGGAATTAAGCCAAGATCCAATTAATGAGGGTAACATCAAGAGGCTGAAAACACAAGGAAGTAGATTCTCCCCTAGGGCCTCCAGAAAGAGTACAGGCTTACAAATACTTTTGTTTTACCTGAGCAAGAGCATGTTCGTTGACCCCTAGGTCCATAAGATAATAAATGTGTAGTGTTCTACCAACCAAGTTTGTTTCTGACACTTCATTACAATAGCAATAGAAAAATAAGACCCAGAGCAATGGTCAGTATTTGTGTGTAATTTTCCTTAAATGGCTACAGCACAGGGGCCGAGGACACAACTCAGGAAAGTTCTTGCCATGCAAACATGAAGACAGGAGCTCAAGCCCCCAGAACCCATGTATAAAGCCAGGGGTAGGATGGGAAGTTGACTCAGCACCTGCAGCACAGGCATAAGGACCAGAGTTTGGTTCCCCACCACCCACATACAAGTCATGGTAGCACACGTCTATAACCCCAGAGCTAAGGAATTGTGATGGGCAGAACCCAGGAGCCAGCTAGTCCAGCCAAAAGGACAAGCTTCAGGTTCAGGAGTCCATCTCTAACCTCCACATGCACATACAGTAGGCACACCTTCATGCACACATGCAACACACACACACACACACACACACACACACAACTTTAAAAAGCCAGGAGTGGTGGTGCACACTTGTAACACCAGCACTGGGGAGGCAGAGACAGACAGATCCCTGGGACTTGCTGACCAGCCACCATACCCTAATCTGTGAGTCCTAGATCCCAGTGAGAGACTCTGGGTCCAAAAACAAAGTGGACCACTCCTAAGGAACCATACCTGAAATTGATCTCTGGCTTACACACACACACACACACACGTGCACACGTGCACACACATCCATACATGTAAATGTACCCGCCCATACGAGCATACACTGCACACACATGCATACACACAAGACTGCAACGTATCTAATAAGGCCATGCATTACATTGACTCTAACTAGAACCTCTAATCCAGAATGCACTTCAGAGGATTTTGCTTAGCCGTTTACCTGAAGGCTACATCCCAGGTAGATATCTCAGATGCTTCCCTTATTAATGTCACTGATCATCAGCAGATCCTTGTTAGCATAATTCATGTTAAAATATGATTGCATAGGTGGTCAGTAGCTCATTCACAAAATGAATACTATACATGCATTCTCATGTGGTGAGTTTAAAATGCTCAGGATACACAGATAGGCAAATGTTTAGAGACAGTCACTGCCCTGGCACGGGCAACATACAAGAATCTAGTGATACATCAAGCCTTAAACCCTCATGATGATGTCTCTGGCATGATCCCTACAAGGTCCTGTAAGAGAAGCAGAATCCTCCCTCAAAAATATCATTACATCTTCCTTGAGAGAACCATTCTTACAAGGTAGTGCCAGTATACTAAAATATCAGCATGTTGGCATCTCACTGCTGTGACAAAGTATCTAAGTAAAACAACTCAAAGAAGGAATGGTTTATTAGGGTTCACGGTCTGAGATGTTTCAAGTCATGGTCACATGACCTCATTATGCCTGGGACCACAGGGGGCAGGACACCACTTCAGGGATCACCTGATGAAACACGATACAACCTTCCAGGACACTTGCTCAGTGACCTGCTTCCATCCAGGCCCCATCTCCTAGCAGGCCATTCAGCTATGACCTCGTCAATGGATTGAGTAGCACCTCATGACCCAGTCATTTCTGTTTTTAAAAATAATAATTTTATTTTCATGACTATTTCTGTAATCTTTAAATATGAAAATTTTATTGCTTTGGAATTACAAATTTTTCTTTTTTTTCACAAATATCAAGTGCCACAAAAACTGGTATCAACTGCACCACACTGTTGTGCAACTGTTATCCTCATCCATTTCAAGAAAGATTTTATTTTCCAACTGGATTATTTGTACCCATTTTTAAAACCCCCCATATCTGGGACTGGAATGATGCCTCGGCAGTTAAGAGCACTAGCTGCTCTTGCAGAAGACCTGGGTTTGAATCTCAGCACCCACATGGTGGCTAACAACCATCTGTAGGTTCAGTTCCAGGGGATCTGACATCCTCTTCTGTCCTTCTCGGGTATTGCGGGACAAGGGTGCACGTACATACATACAGACATAACATTTATACACATAAAATAAAAATAAATAAATATTCTTACTTTGTATTGAGCTTTTGTACATTTCATACAACAGTTCCTAACCAAATTTGGACCCTTCCCCCATCCATCGCCCCCTCCCCACTGGACCTCATGCATTCCTCCATACATGTTAAGTCCTATCCAGTCAAGCATTTGTACCTGGATGTCCTTTGGTGCCAGTTCATTGACTGGAGTCTAGTCGGCCTATCTAGAGATCAGAAGGAAGGTCTACTCTCCCTCACCCACCCAGTAGCAATCAATCTCCAACAGATCTCCAACTATGACCAGCCCTCCACCCATTTCCCTCACTCCACTCTGGGTCCTTCTATGATTGAGCTGGCATGGGCCTTGTGCTGGCTGCCACCAGTGCCAGTGCATGCTTCCAGTGGCCTGAAAGCCTCTGTTTCCTCATGCTCATGCACCAACCCTGGCTCTTACCATCTTTCCACCTTGTCCCCCTTCTGCGATGGTCCCTGAGTCGTGGGTGGGTGAGGTTTAATATAGGAGTCACATCCAGGGACATACATTCTGCAGACTCTTATTCTCTAAAACTCAGCCAATTGCAGCCTTCTGTATGGATTGTACTCTGTTGTATAAGGAAGCTTCGCTGGTGAGAGTTGAGGGATGCGTTAGTATTCTCTCTACCCCCTGTTCCGCTATGCTCCATGAGCCTTAGGTGTAGAGGTTCCACTGTAGATATATCACCTAGGACATAAATTTTTGTCTTTTTTTTAAATCTCCATATCTACTTCCCCAGAAATGAATACTACCATGCTACTATGAAACATGATGAAAAAATTGAATGCATTAACCTTAAAAGGTTAATGTAACAGAAAAGCAGGATTTTTCAAAACTAAATGTTCAGTTCTCCTGAATCTTCAATGTGCATTCCATCCAGATTATCACAGGACATGAAATTAGATTTCTGCTGCATAGTCTGCTCAGGGAGCATGGTTTCCCTTCAAATTTTTCTTTATTACAAAAATGATACCTATTCCTTATAGAAAAAGAAGGAAAAATCCATGAGAGCAGAGCAGGAAATGATAACACATGATCCATAATTCCATTATCTAGAAAAAATGACTGAATGCCATGGTAGAGTTTACCATGCCCTAGATTGTTTTTCTAAGCAGTAGTGTACATTTCCTGCTTGAAAATCAAAATTCAACACTACATATACACTACATGATGATCATAAACATTTCTAGAATAGGAGATTGCCAAAAAGATAATAAGGTATCCCAGTGAACACACGTGCCATAATTAGTTGACTCTAATTCCACACTGTCATTTTAGTCTGCGGCCTACATTACATGTCACCTATCCACATTATTTTCTCTGTAAGCCAAAGTTCTAAGAATAACAGTGTTTGTTCTAAGATGTCTGATAGAAATGCAAACCACTGAAAAGTGTTTTTGTTTTTTTAATATTTTATTTATTATTTTTATTTTATGTGTATGAGTGTATTGCCTGCATGTGTGTAAGAGAACCCCTATCGTGCAATGCCCGCAGAGGTCAGAAGAAGGCATCAGATTCCCTGGAACTGGAGCTACAGGTGGTTATTTAACTACCACGTGGATTCTGGGAATCGAACCCGGGTCCTCTGTAAGAGCAGTCAGTGCTCTTAACTGCTGAGCCATCTTTCCAGCCTTGAAAAGGGTTTTTTCCCTGTTATTTTCAAAGCCTGATTCATTAATTTGTCTTTCTAGATAATACAATCTTTTGAAGAGATACTTTTCATCCAAACCAAAATAATCTAGAAACCTAACCATCACTAACCATCACTCAGACCATCAAATGCTAGCTAACGAATGTTTAGCAAGCATCTACTTGTGTTGCCCATTTTGCCCTAGAATATAATTCATACACCTTCTAGACAGTCTGTGGAGAAATAGTTAACCCTCAGCCACCTGAAAATGGTCAGCAGCAATCATTAAGCACAAAAAAACTACAATTGGAGTGGTATGAAATTGGCCAAGTTTAGTTTACCACAATATTGAGTTTACAGAGTCACAGGCCTTTGGAAAGCATCCAACTGAATCTTCCTTTCCTCTTGCAGCAGTCAAGACGTGTTCAGTCACTAATGGGATCTCACAGTGGTAAACAGTAACCAGGGAGGACCATTGTGTATTAGCAACAAGCAAGTCCCTGCACTTCTTTCACTGCAGTAAATTTTGTGTATTTCAGTGGGGGGATAAAAATGACATGTATCTTTTCTTAGATCAACCTCTTCTGAAAGTGTTCCCCGGGCTCTCACTTCAACTGTTTGAGATTTAATCTCTGTTATAGGCAGTAGTGAAACCATCAGCCTTTGTCCGAGGTTCTGGCAGAGAGTTTCTACACAATTTACAAGCATGAAAGTCAAAAAGCCAAAATAAATTTGTCAAAAAGCCTAAGAAACAAATAGTTCATTGCAGGAAGGGGGAGAAAGGAGCAACTAAGAGCCAAAATATAAGAACAATCGGCACACATAAAACTGCCAAATTACAATGAACTGCTTATTCTGTGTTATGTACTCCTGGAGAAAAAAATCAAGAAGCTATCCAAATAAAACATATTGGACAGAGCGTGCGTCTGTGTGACAGCCTTCTGACATGTGAAGAAGGATTGGAAGGGGGTAGAATGTATATCATAATAAATCATATACACATTTGGAAGGCACCCTAGCAAATGTTTCCTTGCAACATACTGTTTCAATTCTCCAAGCTCGGCAGGGTTCTGAAGGGGGCTTCCAAGCACTGTGCCTCATAATGGGTACCAAGGAGCCATATGGGAATGATGGAGAGTCCCCATTGCCTCTGTGCACTTGAGCAAGTCTGGAAGATTTGATTGACTTTGTCAGGCTTCTTGGACAGAAACAGAAACTGTGAAGCCAGCTGCTTGTTTGTTTTGCTTCATAGAATGTTCAAATAAACCTTGAAATCCATGTATTCCGGTCTCCTCATCTAAGAAATTGGCTAATTTGCCTTGCCCTGTATCATATAGCCAACTAATGGCAGAATTAAGCAATTATTCTACACCAACATAGTTCCATCATATTTATTTCCTATAATTCTACCATTTGAATAGATTTCCTTCTATTCATTTATATAAATGCAACAGTGTGGAGCTAGAGAGATGGCTCAGCAGTTAAGAACACTGGTTGTTCTTGCAGAAGACCTGGGTTCGAATCCAGAACCCACGTGGCAGCTAACAACTGTCCATAACTCCAGTTCCAGGGGATCCGACAGCCTCTTGTGGGCATTGCACGACACGGGTGCACTTACCTACATGCAGGCAATACACACATACACATAAAATAAAAATAGTAATAATAAATTTTTAAAAGCAACAGTGTATGTGATGGCAGTTGAAATGGACTTCTTAATTTGTTGACATTCTGAATAAACAAAAACTGAGACCTTATTTTGCTTCTCTTCAGATATCACATACAATAAGCTCTTTCCCGTTTGCTGGTTTTGCTTATGATTCCCATCTGTCTCAGGTAGGTGGACTCAGTTCTCTGCCTGGCCAACTCTCTTCTGAACAAACTCCCATGTCACTTGTTCCCCTTCTTGGAAGCCTTCCTTGAGTAGTCCGGGGAAGTCAGCCAAGTTTGCTCCCTCTTCTTTCCATCTGTGCTCTGCACACCCCACACATATAGCCGTAAAGACTTTTTAATGAATGGATGTCTCCAGATAAACAAACTGCAAACTAACTGAAGTCTAAGATTTTGCTAAGAATTCTGTTTTCTGCTCACAGTCTATCTTCTCTTGCAATTAACACACTGTTTATTATAAAACAAAACTCAAACTTAATCGTGGAGATAAGAGACATTCCTTAAGTTGCTATGACAATTTCAATGTCCTTAATGAATCTATTCACTGATTACACACATATTAGAATAGTAAATAAGACAAATATGCCCTTTGCATATTTGAAGAGACAAACGACATTTATAACATGGAGCATTTCTCTTTGACACCAATTAATTTCAAGATCTTTTCTTTCTTTTTAGTCTATTAGTTTTTTCAGCTATTTTCCCTATAACTGGGGGAAAGTTCTTTTACTTTGTAAAAGAACTAGGCAAAGATACTTTTGATCGTTAATCTCCAGAGTCAACTTGACTGCATCTAGAGTCCCCTAGGAGACACACCTCTAGGCATGTCTATGGGGGTGTTTCCAGATGGGTTTAACAGATCAGACTCCCTTTTAATAAAAGCATGGGTTCCAGACTAAACAAAAAGGAAAGAAGGAAAAAGACAAGTGGACATAAGTGCTCATTTCTCAGTTTCCTTGTCGCACGGTAGCCACGCCCTCTTATCAGATGAACCTGCCATACCTTTCCCACCTTGTGGACTATATGCTCTCAAACTAAAATAAACCTCTCCTTTCTCTAGTTGATTTTGTCATCGTGTCAAGAATATAATACATTACTATTAAGCCGAATACGATTTGAACCATTCCTGTGCACGTGACTATATTAATATTTGTGTAATTTCTACCAATTTCACATTTTAAACTATTTTAGTGGATGTGGTGGGCACAGTAATGACACCCAAAGAATGCAGCATCCTAATCTCTACAATTATAAGCATGTTATTTACATGGCTAGCTAAGTTTCCAGATGAAGTGAAGCTGTTACCCTTCAAGTGGGAAGATGACCCCAGATTGTATGATCAGGTCCAATGTGGTCACAAAGGCTGTCAGCAAACACAGTCTAAAGCAGAGGAATAAGAACGAAGCCACAAATGCTGCTGTACAGCCTTAGTCCCAGCTGCATGGGAGGCTGAGGGCAGAGGCTCTCTTGATCCCAAGAATCTGAAGTCACTATTCAACATGGCAAGATCCCGGTCTCAAAAGAGAAAAAAGGGGCTGGAGAGGTGGCTCAGGAGATAAGAGCACTTGCTGTTCTTCCAGAGGACCTGGGTTCGATTCCCAGCACCCACATGGTGGCTCTGTTGCCCTCTTCTGGCCTTTGCAGGCACTACACACAACACCAATAAACATACCAGCAATCAAAACACTTGTACGAATAAAAAATAAATCATTTTTTTAAAAAGAGAAAAGAAAGGAGGGGGGAGGAAGGGAGGGAGCGAGGGAGCGAGGGAGGGAGAGAGGAACAAAAAAGAAAGAGGAAGATTCACCACCTGGCTTTGGAGATGGAGGAGCAGAGCCAGAAGACAAGGGATGTAGTGGCTTCTAGAGCTGGAAAGGGCAGAGAAATATGTTCTTTCTCCCCCAGAGTCTTCAGAAGGAATGCAGTCCTGCTTGAAACTTGATTTAACTCAGTAAGACCCACTTTGAACTTTGGACCTCCAGAACTTCAGACCTCCTAAAGGGCAGAAATTTTGCATTGTTTAATCCACTAAATTTCAGTAACATAACAGCAACTATACAGAGGAAAATCTAGCCATGTGAACTAAGTTGGGTGCTTTCAAATTTGGAAAAAGGTTTCTCTCTCCTCTCTCTTCTCTCTCTCTCTCTCTCTCTCTCTCTCTCTCTCTCTCTCTCTCTCTCTCTCCACACACACACACATACATTCATGTGTGCTGTGTGTGTGTTGGCGACAGCTTAATGTCAGATGTCTTCCTCAACTTCCTCAATCACTTCATGTTCCTTTTTTGAGACAGAGCCTGGAGCTTACGAATTTGGTTCTTGGGGATAGGATTACAGCCACACACCACCACGCCTTGGTTTTTCTTTTTTATTCTTTTCTTTTTTTTTTTTCTTTTGGTCTTTTTGAGACAGGGTCTCCCTATAGCCCCAGCTGTCCTGGAACTCACTATGTAGACCAGGCTGGCCTTGAGCTCAGAGAGATCTGCCTGCCTCTGCCTCCCTAGTGCTGGGATTAAAGGCGTGCGCCACCACCCCTGACCCACACCTTGGTTTTTATATGGGTGCTAGAGATCCAAACTTTGATTCCCATGCCTGTGGAACAGCATTTTACCAACTCAGTCATCTCTCCAGCCCCAGTCAATAATTTTTAACTGATCAAATCTCACATCTCACAGAGACAGACTTTCAAGTCTTTTGTTTTTGATGAACAAATATATTAATTCTGTTTTGTTTACTTCTGGCAATGCTTCTGATTCCACTAATGAAGATTAGCTTAAAAACACAACATAATGTCAATGATTTAAAGTATAACTAAGCAATGACTGACATGCCCTGATAAATTTCTGCAGAAATAATTAAAAAATGAAAAAAAAAATTGGATAATTTATCTGAAGACCTGGCAGTAAAAAGACTAGTATTCAAGTTCATGTTATGTTATTAATGATGTGCATTTCATCCTATTATGAAAGAAAATATGTTCCCTTGTGACCAAGATTCATTTCTGTTGCTATGATAAAAAATACCCAGACAAAAAGCACTTCAGAGAAAGGCATTATTAGGCTTATGATTCCAAGTTGCAATCCGTCATTTTGAAGAAGTCAAGGCAAGGGCCAAGCAGCTGGTCACATCCACAGTCAAGAGCACAGAGGAAATACAGGCATCCTTACTTGGTTGCTTCTAGGTTTCTCCTCTCTCACACCATTCAGAATACCTGCCTAGGGAATGGTGCCTCCCACAATGGGCTGGGTCTTCCTACATTAGTTATCAGTCTCCCACAGATGTGTCCACAGGCAACTGATCTAGAAAAATGCTCATTAAGAAAGACTCTCTTCCCAAAGAGGAGGCAGAAAGATTGTAAGAGCCAGGATTAGTGCACAATCATAAGGAAATAGAGTCTTCCAGACCTCTGGGAACTTGCCCATATGAACTTGCAGCAATGGTGACAGCATGCACAAGACACATGCAGACTCAGAAAAAAACAGATCACAGAACTGGGGAAATGGACAGGAGGCCCCAACCTTAGCCAAGGAACTATTGGTAGCTGATGACAGAGAGTTGATCTTCTTTAAGAGAGTTATGCTAGATAGACCAAGTAGACTCCTGTGAATGAACTCACACCAAGGGACATCTGGGAACACAAACTTGACTCAATAGGCCTTAAACATATATGACAGAATACATGAAATCTGGTAGAGAGATATGGGGGGGGATGTAGATTGGGGAAGGGGTCTAAATATGATTAGGATGTATTGTAGGAATTGCACAAAAATTCATTAAAAATATGCATTGAAAAAAAAAACTCTCTTCCCAGGTGATTCTAGGTTGTGTCAAGTTGACAATTAAAATTGACCTGCACACCACATAAGTCACTCTGATGTGAAAATCTTCATAGATTTTTCCATAATCATTTATGTATAAGTGGTATGAGAGAACACTCAAAGAACTTTATTAACTGTGATATATAATTCTGCTTTCGTCGCCAGTGTTGAGAAATGTTCCACAAAACCATTTGAAAATAGATCCAAGAATCTTGTTAAGATGATTCATGACTGTTTTTATTGATAAATACACATGATTTGTTAAACTTCAAGGGAAAAGCTAGTAATATCAAATAAATATTTTACGTTTCGTCTTGTCTCCCTCATCCAAGTACATAGGCACATGGGCTTGTGACTAACAGAGTTCTGACTGTAAATGTTCATCACTCTTTGGAACTAACTGAGTCAATAACAGTAATTACTGCATCATGCTGTGTCTGCAGATCTCCATTTGTATTACTGTTGAACTACCACTATGTCTCCCCACCATGACAGACTCTAATTCCCCTGGAACCGTAAGCTCAAATACACTCTTCCGTTTATAAGTTCCCTTGGTCACAGTGTTTTCTCACAGCAACAGAAAAGTCACTAAGACAGGCAGGCAGAAGAAAAATCATCAAATTTAGATCGGTCCTTTGAGATTATACAACCCACGAGCATAAAAAACGGAATGATTGGGGCTGGAGAGATGGCTCAGTAGTTAAGGGCACTGGCTGTTCTTGCAGAGGACCCTGGTTCGATACCCAGTACCCACATGGCAGCTGACAATCATCTGTAACTCCAGCTCCAGGGGATCTGATACCCTCTTCTGACCTCCGAGGGCATTGCACAGCATGGGTACAGTTACACACATGCAGGCGATACACTCATACACATAAAATAAAAATAATAAATAAAAATACGTTTCAAAAAGGAATGATGAACAATGAGGAACTCTGGGGCTCTCCATCAATCGCACCAACAAGCACAGTCTCAGAAGGTGAGATAAAGGGCAGCTAGATTGTTTGAGGAAGTAAGACTGAACATTTCCCAAGTTTGATGGCATACATGAATCTATACATCCAAAACTCATGAACAAACTCAAATAAGAATAAATTTTAAAAGGTTTACAACAAAACATGCTATAAGCAAACTCTCAATGAGAGAATCTTGAAATCAACCAGAAAGAATGGAATCACTCTGTACCACAAAGCCTCAGTAAGAGTAGCAATTTCCCTCTAGAAACTCCGGAAACCAGAAAAGAGTGAGCTGACATTTTTTTTCTATATTATTTTTTTTATTGAGCTTTTGAAATTTCATACATTTCCCCTCAAATCCAGGCCCCCTCTGCCATCCATGCCTCCCCCATCCCCCCACCAAGCTCTACGCACTCTGCCATACATGCTGAGTCCTATTCATTCAGGTGTTTGTACCCAAATGTCTTTCGGTTTAAATGCATCCCCTGGAGTCTAACCAGTCCATCCAGTGGTCATATGTAAGTCATACTCTCCCTCACCCAGCAGCAACCAGTCTCAAATAGTTCTCAATCTAGTGCTGGACTGCCACTTAATTCTCACCTCCCCTTTGGGCTCTTGATTCATTGAGCTGACATGGGTCCCTCACTCGATGCCACCGCTGCCACAGGCTCACGTGAGCAAGTCTCCAGGGGCCTGTAAGCCTCCACCTCTCTGTAATCATGATCCAGCCCCGGCTCTTACAATCTTTTCACCTCCTCTTCCACAATGGTCCCTGAGCCTAAGCTGACATTTTTAAGTGCCATAACAAAATAATGTTGCCCCAGAATTCTAATAGTTAGAAAAACTATTCTTTGTTTTTAAAGTCTGCAGATCTTTTTTTCCTTTTTTATTGAATTTTTGAGAATTTCATATAATATATTTTGATCCTATTTAGATCTCCTCCCATATCTGTACTCCCTTAATAACCCCCAAACAAATTTCCCGTATTCTAATATATATAATAAATACATATATATGCATACCTATTTTAAGGTCTATAGAATCAAGTTTGTGTAAAAAAAGTTATTCTTTAAAAATAAAAGAGGGTGATAGTAGGGAACAGATGTTACCAGGGGAGGTGGAGAAAGTGGGGATGTTCAGCAGGGAGGAGAGGAGGGAGGGATATGCAAGGGGCCATGGTGTGGTGGGGGAGGGAAATCAGGAGAGGGAAGATGGCAGGATGGTGAGCTCACCATATTGCTGAGCTCAGTAATACTGGCCCACTGCTGCCTTCCTATTTCTTTGATTTCTACCCAGTAAAATATGGGGGACATGGGAACCCCATCCTCCAAAAGATCAGCTACCACTGCATAAATGTTCTAGAACCCACAGATGACTCCTTAGTATAGGAGGATTCACCAAGGCCAGCTCTGTCCCTGTACTCCCTATACCAAAGTGATTGTAATTAAAAAGAGCAAGTTGCCAGTTCTAATTCCAACACACAGGCACCTAGATAAACTGATGGGTTTTGTTCGTTTTGTTTTTTTCCTTTTTCAGTTTCTCCTTTCCCACATATGAGTTCCTCAGCTTTGTACTTTGGAAACTAAAAAACATTGTTAGAATGTGCATGATGACACCAAGGGACAGGAAAGCAGACAGAGTCTTTTTTGCTACCAATGGCACCTGCCCCATTACACATGCATCCTCCCTTTGGCAGAGCTGTTTTTGAGACCATCATATCATATACAGATTGCTTTGTGTCATTTACAGTCACCAAGGTCAAACTGCCAAATGTTAACCACATCTAGAGAAATGACAGGTGCTCGGGAGTGAGGGAGATAAGCCTGGAGGGTCCTTGTCAATTAGTCAACAGTTTGATAAGAGCTGATATAATCACTTTCCACTGCAACCATCACCAATCCCACAGAACAAGATAAAGTAGCACAGCAAGACTGAGGCAACAACTCCATGCACCACGTGCCCCATCCAACCATGCTCATCTACCACGGGGCCAAATGAGGAGACTAGGATCCGTCAGCTCCTGACCTCGGGGAGACCCACCTGCTGCCAAATTGCTTTTCCTCTCTTCCCAGGGAACCTAAAGTTTCTGTTCTGTTCTGGGTTGGGTTTTGTTTTGTTTTGTGTGCTTTGCTCTATCCCTCTTCATAGCGGTAGTAACATCGAAAGGTAAAGAAAAAAAGAGCTTAACTGTAAGTTTGAAACTTTTCTCAACTCTAATGAAAGGTTCAAGAAATTATTTCTGTAAGACTGGCACATAGAGTGCTTGCATAAGAATTACCTAGACTACTTATTAATAACGTACATTCCAAAGTATTGCACCAGGCCTGTTAATCAGCTATATCAGACTGTGGAATCTGCAACCTGTTCTACTTCATAGTTTGCCCATTACATAATAAGCTTGAAACTGAAGCAGAAGGCAGCTAGGACATTTTCAAGTGCATTTTTTTCTGTTCTCTTAACCATCTGACCTATGGAAGCATCAGTTCCCAGACACTAGAGTTCATGTAATTACTCAGATACCATTCATCTTCAATGCATTGTCTAAAATACTTTTGCTAAACACCTGCTATGTTGTCCATCATTGGATTAGATCCTGATTAGATAAAACAAAATGAACATAACAGATACCCTATAAATGTTGAATGAACAAATAATCAAACTGAAGGAACATTTGATCTTATAGGGAAGAGCCTCTTAACCATGATTTTTCTCTTACATTGGAAAATTAATATATTAATCTTCTGGTCAACGGTTTATGTCATGAGACATCATTCCAAATCAATATCCTAGGTAAAATAGTAGTTGCATAAGAATATACATCACAAATCATAGCATTTTGTTCTGAACACTGATGAGAAAATAAGCATGCCTTCCATTCATGAAATTGCCATACAAGCCTCATATGGGTAATGCTAACTTAGCACTGCTCTTTTCATTGTGAGAGGTGGATATTTTCCACTAGTGTATGCAAACTGTCCCAGTTTGGTTTCTGTTGCTGTGATAAAACACTGACCAAAAACCATTTGGGGGAGAAAGGGTTTATTACATCTTACTCTTCCAAGTGATAGCCCATCACTGCAGGAAGCCAAGGCAGGAGCTTAAGCAAGGCAGGAACCTGGAGGCAGGAACTGAAGCAGAAACCATGAAGGAGTGCTTCTTACTAGCTTGCTCTATTGGCCTGTGCTCAGTCTCCTTTCCTGTACAATGCAGGACCACCGGCCCACGGGTGGCACCTCCGACAGTGGGCTGGACCCTCCCACATCACAATCAAGACATGCTCACAGGCCAGTCCCATAAAGGAAATTCCCCAGGTGTGTCTAGTTGACAACTACAGTCAGCACATAGAATCATCCTTCTGGGAAGAAATCCCCTTCTCTCCCACTTCCACTGAGAGACAGGTGTCCTTGAGTTGAATTTAATGAAAAATATTTTCTCACCTGTGTTACATAGCTACATTGCCTAATATCTGCATTCCTAAAAAACATTTTGTAAATTAATTCATTTACCTTCATATATGTCTGCTTCTGGGCTCAAACCCCAGGCTTCCTGAATGTCAAGCAAAGTTTCCACCCCTTGGCTCCAAATCCAGTCCTAAATTGATTCTCACAGATAGAGCACAGCATTTGAATGAGATTGTGACCAATCCTTTTATAATAAAGAATATTGATATCAGCATAGCACTTTATGGCTGGTATTAAGCAATTAAGGCTTACATACATTATCTCATTGAATACACACATCATTTCAATTAGGAAGGCATATCATTAAATCTAGTTTGGGTAAATTTAGAATGATAAACACAGGACAACTATCTGAAAACCCAGATAGAGAAAAGATAAGCCAGAAATTAAACCCAGGTCTGTCTGCCCTTGAGTCATGTCTCCTAATCAGTATGGTATTTTATGACTGATTCCTTTATAAGAAAAGCTCCACATTAACAACCACCTATGTTTCACTCAACTGCAAAGTAAATATTTTGAGACTAGATAAATACTTCTAGACATATCATATTCTTTTTTAATGTTTTATTATATTTTTATGTATATGAGTATATTGCCTGCATGTATGTAAGGGTACCTATGTCATGCAATGCCTGCGGAGGTCAGAAGAGAGAGTTGGATTCCCCTGGAACTGGAGTTCCAGACAGTTGTTAGCTGCCATGTGGGTACTGGGAACCAAACCCGGGTCCTCTGCAAGAGCAGCAAGTGCTCTTAACTGCTGAGCCATCTCTCCAGCCCCAACACAGCCTATTCTTAATAACTTTTAGTATCTTCTGTTTTCATAAAACTCTAAGTTTAAGACCATTATAGCATAGCTACCTGGTGAGTTTAAAAGTGAGAGACATTATTGTGATGAGAAAGGCCATCTTCTAAAGGTTCCCATGGAACCGTCCAGAAGCAGGCTGGTTGTGAAATAGTCACTGCAGCGGCTTTCTCACAAATGATTGTGGTTCAGTCACCACAAGTACTTGAACTTTTGCTATATGACGGGAAGACTCGATTGACTCAATTGCTTTTCTAAACAGGAAGCATCTCAAGGCCCCCAAAACTGGTTTTGCATGTTCCCCAGGAGTTTGCAGCATGACCTTCAACTTGCTTCTAAAAGGACTTCTGAATGTGGTATCCTCTAGCCACTTGTTTCTTGTGATTTACTAGTTGAACTATAAACACACTAAAGAATAGAATGTCTTAATTTGAAGGAAATTCATAGTAGAAAAAACATCGTTGCAGATAAAATCTTCAATATTCACATAATGGTGTTCTTTGATGATTGTCTTAGAAATTTTTTCACAGGACTGGAAAGGTGACTCAGCAGTAAAGAGCACTGGCTCTTCTTGCAGAGGACCTGGGTTCAGTTCCCAGCATCCGCATGGTGGGTAACAACTGTCCATAATTCCAGTTCTAGGGGATCTGATACCTTCTGGCTCCGTGGATATTGCACAACTTGGGTGCACTTACGTACATGTTGACAGTACACTTATACACATAAAATAAAAATAATAAATAAAATATTTTTTATAAAAAAAATTTCCCTTGTGGCCATCTTCCTATTGCTAACTGTAAAACTTTCTGAAGAGGCTTCTCTCCATGTATCAAATGACCTCTTCTCAAAGAAGAGCCAACCGGTCTCCATTAATTCATCTTTAAGTACCAACTGAGCATGCTCAATGCATCAGCCTCTATGTTCACTCCTAAAATGTGATTCTGAATATGATGGGCGTACACAATAGCCATGTTTCCAGAGACACTGCCTAGCTTAATGACCATCAAATCTCCATTTGAACAAGGGGTCTCTCTCCCAAGAAGGAGTGAATTCTAAGACTGATACTGAAATAAAAAACCATCCATCAAAAATGTTAACTGAAGCAGAAGGAGCAAGCCCTCTTCAGCTGACCTGAGCTCTGGTCAGGCATGATGACTGTCAGATGACCTGACAGGCTGTAAACACATCACTTTGACTCCGCCTCCTGACTCATTCTTACTGCAGCAAGCTGTTCTATAATGCCATGTCTTGGTTAGCTTGAGTCTTATAACACTGCTACTCTTAACACTGTTCAAGAACACAGCATTTTAGTGAAAGCATCCCTAAAAAAAGTTAGTTCCCTGGAACAAACTATTTCAGTTCTTCAGATTATTTTCAGTTTTTAGTCCAAGGCATCTCTAACTTCTGTTTTTCCTCCCCCAATTCCCGACATACACACACAAACACTCCTCTGGAGAGAAGCCTCTGGTTGCTTTTTCTTCATTTTTCCCTGGTATATCTCCTTTCTCTTCTGTAGTTTCCACAGTTACCCCTCTGAGAGGATTCTTTCTTTGAGATCACTTATCCCCTTTTCCCTGAAGATTGCTGTGCTTGCTGCAAAAGGGGTTTGAGTCAGGGGAAAACTGACCCTCAGATGCCATCCTGCATTAGACCAGGGATATGGGAATCTGACCCTGGATGGGTAAAGCCAGAGGAATGTTTAGATGGGTGCAGGTCAGACTCAGGTAAGTCACAAGAATGGATTAGTAAGAAATCGGGTTGAACAGCAAGACAGTTTTACTCAGTGAGCAGGCAAGATGGGCTCAGGTTCATCAGCACTGGAGTCAAATCAGGATTAGAGATGATTTCTAATGAGTATAATTATCTGCTTCCATTTCCCTTGCTTTGCTCCATAAACGGTGTAATTCTAATGACATGGATAGAAGTATAACAACAGAGTTTATATGAAAAAGAGCCGCCAGATCGATCTGGAGAAAACAGGAAAGGCATCTGTGAACTAGGGCTTTGAGTCTTTCACTCCTTGTCTTGAACTGGGAATTTAGTGCTAACAGAGGAGTTGATTACAGGTTTGAACCAGACAGCTTTCTCTTTCTAGACTGTCATCCCATGTTTCTGAGCCTTGCAAGGCCCCTCTCTCTCGATAATTTCCAGAATTCTTCCACAGCCACTAACCCCCCAAATGCACCCACGTACCTGTTACTCTGGCTCCTCTTTGTGGAGGAGGAGGTAAATGGTGGGCGACTCTCTTCAGTTATCATGACTCTCTAAGAAAGAAGGTTCTCAATTATGTTAATGTTCGAGAATTATCCTGGCCTTTTTACATTTGTTTTCCGTCACAGAACAAAGAGGAGAGATGAGGCATAGAATATTAGATTATTCGATCCAATTTCCTTTTATGGAAGTACAAACTGAGGCCCAGTGTGGATGTTCTAGTTTGGCTTTTGTTGTTATGATAAGACACTGACCAAAAATAACATGGGGCAGAAAGGCTTTGGGGGTTTACATGATCAGGGGAAGCCATGGCAGGAACTGTAGCAGAGACCGTGGAGGAGTGCTGCTTACTGGCTTGCTTCCTCTGGCTCCCTCCGCTATCTTTCTTATATCACCCAGGCCCACCTGAGGAGAGATGGCACCACCCATAGTGAGCTGGGCCCTGCTACATCAATATCAATTCAGAAAACATCCTCGCAGGCAGGCCCACAGGCCATTTAGATGAAGGCAATTCTCCCCCATTTGAGGTTCCCTCGTTCCAAGTGTCTCTAGTTTGTGTCAAGTTGATAAAAACTAACCGGCACAGTTGGCCCCGTGTCATTGTGACACAAAAACACATCGCTCTTAGACTGTAACATCTCCTTTTTTGTTTATCCCCAAGATCTCATGTTGATATCACAATATAAAACATAGTTTAGCTTTAAAAGTTCCACAGTCTTGGGCTGGAGAAGTGGCTCAGTGGTTAAGAGCACTGACTGCTCTTGCAGAGGACCCGGGTTCGATTCCCAGCACCTACATGGCAGCTATGAAGCGTCCTTAACTCCAGTCTCAGGGGAATCTGACACCTTCTTCTGACCTCTGTGGCACTGCACGACATGGGTACACTCACATACATGCAGGCAATACACTCATACACATAAAATGAAAATAATAAATAAAAATAATTTTTAAAGTTCCATAGTCTTTAAAAAATTTAAACACCCTAAAAGTTCAGGCTCTTAACTGTGCACTCCTATAAAATGGAAAACAAATCAAATATGTATTTATTAGTTTTCTGTTGCTGTAATAAAATATCATGACCAAGGAAACTTATAGAAAGAAAAGTTTATGTGGCTTATGGTTCCAGAGGGATGAGTCCATTATGATGGTGGGGAGGCATGGAAGCAGAGGTAACCAAAGGAGAAAGATAAGTACTCACATCTTCAAGCAGGCACAGGAAACAGAGAAAAACTGGAAGTGGGATGTGGCATTGAACTCTCAAAACCCACCCTCAGTGATGGGCTTCCTCCAGCATGGCCACACATCCAAAGGTTCTATGACCCTCCCCAAACAATACCACAAACTGGAGGCTAAGTGTTCAAATACTGGGAGCCCATGGAGAACAATCTCATTCAAACAGCTGTAAATACTTATTTCAAAAGGGAAGAACAGAGAGCACATGAGCAAAACCAAAGTCCAGCAGTAGAGCTCAGTATCCAACAAATGGAACTCACTCAGCCATCTTCTGGGCTCCAAAAGGCTTAGGTAGCTCCAGGTCCTGCAGCACACACAGCTTCTCTCCCAGGCTCAGGATGGCTCCACTGTCCTTGGTGGTTATCCCACAGCCCTGGCATCTCCAATATCGTGGGTTCTCCATTTCAACTGAGGCTGCACATTCAATGGTCTCTCCTGGCCTCTCACAGTGGGACTCTCGGACTTCCTTCTGAAACTTCACAAGCCAGGCCTCCATCATCACAATTCTCTCAGGATTCTTCTCTTCCATACTCCCCCAGACCAGTCTATTAAGCTCTAACCACCCAACAGCTTTTTGAGCCCAAACTTCCAAATACTTCCACAATCCTCTACAAAACAACATGATCAAGTCCATCACTGCAACTATCTCATTCTTTGGTATCAGTTTCTAGTTCTAGTTTGGTTTCTCTTACTGTGATAAAATACTGACCAAAGGCAACATGGGGAGGAAATGGTTTATTCGGCTTATGTCATCAAAGAAAGCCAAGGCAGGAATCTGGGAGTAGGAACTGAAGCAGAGACCATGGAGGAAGAGTACTTACAGGCTTGCTAACCCTGTCTTACTCAGCTACCTTTCTTACATGACCCAAGCCCACCTTCCTAGGGATAGCACCACCCACAATGGGTTGGGTCCATCTATGTCAGTTAACAATTAAGAAAATGCCTCACAGACTTGGCCACAGGCCAATTAGATGAAGGCAATTGTCTCCAGTTGGGGTTCTGTCTTCCCAGGCGTGTGTCAACAAAAGCTAACCAGTACAGTGGATGCATGAGTTAATTGGTCACATAGTTCACTAGCACAGAGGTAGGACTAGCTCTAAACCTCTTGATTCTTCATCTAGTATTTTCAGTATTTCATATATTTCTGTTATTTTCAACTAGAAAATAAAAATGTAAGATACATTGTTCTTGCTTTATATTTTTGAAGATAAAAGCAAAGTGGTCACAATAAATACCACAAGTTTCTAAACAACATCTAAATCAAGTGATCAAATGAGCATCATTAATTACAGGATTACAAGCTATCAGAAGCCAACTAATAGAAAACAGTGTGAACATGGACAAAAATACATGGCCTGAATCCAATCATATTACACAACTCTAAATGGAAGGCCATTATTCACAATAACTGACATATGACCTTGAAATTGCAAGATCTAGAAAGTCAAGGGAAAACTAAGTAACAATTTAGAAGGAAGAATACTAAAAAGTCATGACAGGCTAGCACAGTGTCTGATCCTGACCTGGGCCTTTTTGGTAAAATCTGAATGAACTCTGGGGACTGCATAGACGTAATATATGAGTGTTGATGTCCTAATGTTAAGCTGAGGTCAAAATATTTCCAATACACACTAAATTCAGAAGTAATGGGGCATCAGGATCCTTTGGGGAGAGGAGTCTGTATTGTGCTTGTAACTCTTTGATAAAAGGTACAAAAAACGATTTTTTTTTAATTCTCTTAAAGAAATGCCAGTATATCGAGACCTAAAATGGTCAGGATTCATGTTTATCACTGTCTTTAACTACTTAAGATAGTTTTTCCATAATAAGGCAGTATGTGGGAAAAACTTGGGATCTCCTCTCCCCCAATCCTATTAAAGTTAAATACTGCAGAGGACCATGGAGTCTTTCTCAAAAGTCAGCAGAGAACAGGAAGTCATCTGTTTGATTCCAATCCTGTAGTTAGTCCCTCTATTAATACCAAATTCCCAGCACAAGAAAAGGAATAAAGGACTTAAAGCTCCAGCTCATATAGGTCTTTCCTACCTGCCCCTTTAAATGCCTTTCCCTTTCTGAGTCATTTAACTATGACCATAGTTAGTTCAAGTGTTTCTACCTTAAAAAAAAATTCTTTGACTTTTTAGTGTAAGGATGAAAAAAAAGAGTAAAACTGCTATGCAAACTTCCAAGAGAGAAAACCAATCAATGATTCCATCCAGCTGTAAAGTCTAGGAACCAACCACAATGACCAGCCCAGCAAATAATCTCTACTGTGCAGTGGTGTCACTTTTATCATAGAGGTAATCAACAGCTGCCTGATTTGATTTAAGTCCCACTCAAAGGGAGGGAACCCATGTGTGGTAGTATAAACATAGACAAATACACATGACTGGAGATGGCATAGACCTAGAGAAAAACCTACTTTTGTCACATCCCTAGACCAATGTAATTTCTTACTGTATGCTAGATATGTAGCCTTATATTTACAGATGAAGGTATCTCTCACAACTCATCAAAGAAGCTTCTTTTGCAACAGATGGAAACTATTACAAAGTTCCACAATGGATCAAATACAGAGAATAAGTATCTGTGAGGCGCCCAGCCCCGATACATCTATAATGCGATCTCTGCACCTAAGGCTTGGGGGACACAGCAGAATAGGAGGCAGAAAGAATATTTAATACATCTCTCAACTCTCATCAGCAAAGGTCCTCACACAACAGATGGTGATTAACACAGAAAGCCACAACTGGCCGAAGAGTGCTTATCCCTGGGTAGGACACCTATATCAAACCTCTGCCACCCAAGGCTCAGGGGCCATTGTGGAGGAGGGGACAGAAAGATTGTAAGAGTCAGAGGTGGTGGGTGACAAGGAAACAGTTTTCCAGACAGCTGAGAAGTTACTCATATGAACTTACAGCAATGGTAACAGCATGTATAAGACTCACCCAAGCTCAAGTCAGAGAAAATCCCAGCATAGTAATGGGGAAGTGGGGAAGAGGCCCAGACTTAGGTGAAGAATTACTGGCAAACAATAATTGCTGGTAGAGGAGGAGTCAGTTTTCTTTAAGGGTGTGATGCTACATAGGTTAACCAGGCCCCAGTGGACAGATGCACACTGAAGGACAAACTTGACTTGATAGACCTTAATATATATAACAGAATACATGAAATCTGACAGGAGCGGGGTTATAGGAGGAGTGCAGATAGGACAGGTGTCTAAATATGATCAAAACATATTGTATAAGACTCACAAAAAATCAACTAAAAATTCACTTAAAGAACCTGCTGATTTTTTAATTAGGTAAAAATTGTATGTATTCATAAGTAGATATGTAGATGATATAGATATAGATCAATATAAATGGTTAAATAGAGGTAGATCAATAAAGATGGAGCTAGAGATGGTAGAATTGAAAATATATAGACATAGATATAGCTAGATTTAGATGACAGGTATAGATAGAGACAGGCACAGATAGAAACAGATGTCACTATAGATACAGATAGAGGAACAGAAATTATATATAGAAGTCCATGAAGGTTAACTGTGTCTCACCAACATACTTGTCTATTTCCACTGAATCCAACTTAACTCACTGGCCAACATCCATCTCCCACCTGCACCTGACTATCTTTAGATTTAAGTCCTGGGTTCTCAATCTGACCTCACTATTAACCAGAAAGTTATTTACCATTTTCAAGATGTCATTTCTTTAGCTGTATTGCTAATTATTTATACTAAAACATCTCTAAGAGAGCTTTCAGCTTGTTTAGAAAAATATGTATGTTTTTATTTCTAATTTGTCCCACAAGCATTCACAGAAATAATTGTCACATGAACCAATAATACATGACATATTCTGTCATATGTCATAGCATCTCAAGCCAGTACATTTTACCACCTTACCCAACCATGAAGTCTAAGCTTAAAAAACTACAATATTGGTACACTCACAACAAACTGAAGAGCTGAGATACTCAGTCTGACTCAAAAGCCTTGCTCTTGTTCTCTCCCATGCCTCCTCTAATGAAGAAAAGATGAGCAAGTGTGTTTGAGTCAGGAATTATCAGGGAGAATCTTAAAGTCACCAAAGGTCCAGGTGTTCTAAATGAAGGAGCAAACGCCACCAATCAGCTAAAGGTCAAGGATGAGGCTGAGGACTAAAGAGAAAGAAGGTTTAGAAGACCCTGATGAGACAGAAAAAGCATGGGTGAATAAAAGAATTGCCAAGCACCATCCAAGGCTCAGTGAGCCTGGAACACTGCCATGGTAAGATACTGACAGCGTGGTTATGCAAATTTCTCAAGAGCTTCTCAGAAACTCAGAACCCTTAGTCAAGAAAACAGATCATTGTTCTCTAGTGGGGGGCCTGGAAAAGGGGATGAGATTGACAGTAAATAGCTTAAGAGAACTGGAAATTGTTAAGAATAGTTGAAATAATTGATCATTTAGTCCAAGCCAAATTGGAAAGGAAATGAATGAAGGTCTGACTCAAATAATAAAAATGAAAACCACTTTCCTTCCAGTATACAGAGACATGACATTTATTTGGACCATTTTGCTTTTCTACCTCCCATTATATAAAGTAAGAACACTGTACCTTACTTCTATCCTCTAGTTGAAAATGACACAAATCTATGAAACATCAATCATAATGGAGAAGAATCAAGCGACTAAAACCAGTTCTAACTCTGTACTAGCAAACTACGCAACCAACCAAGTCGCTCACCCAGCTTGCACCTTCATTTCTACCTCTGTCAAACGAAACTGGATTTAATTGTCTAATATTCAGTGCTTCTTTTTCTCCTTTTCTTCCATGATGGAAAACAAATTGTAGAAATCTCCAAGATAATTCTCAGTATTAATATAATTGAAAACCTACTTTCTGGGCCTGGCTTGATGGCTCAGTGGTAAAGAGCACAGACAGGAGGAAGAAAAGGAAGAAAAAGTTGAGTTGAATATTTAATAGGGGCTGGTACAAGTTGGGAGGAAGGTAAGTGGAAAATGGGAGGTCAGGAAACACTGTGTGCACTATAGAAATGTCACATTGTACTGGGTTAAAATGTATAGCCAATGAATGTTAATCAAAAACCGGTTTTAAATGTTATTTCTATTGAATTTTTGTAATTTTCATACAATATGGTTTGATGATATTTAGATCCTCTCCCCTACCACATCTCTCTCCATTGCTATCCCCCAACTTAATGTACTCTCATATGTATATATATATATATGTGTGTGTGTGTGTGTGTGTGTGTGTGTGTGTGTGTGTGTGGCCTATAGAGTCTAATTTGTGTCCCCAAAAGTCCTTTAGTATAGGTCCATCCACAGGGTCCACAAAAAGTCCCATTCCTGTAAGGCATTGTCTCTTCCCCTCCCATCAGCCATCAATTGCCAAAAGTTCCTTATGTTGGGCTGGGATTGCTTCCCCATTTCCCCATGTCTGTGCTGGGGTTTGTCTGGTTTGAGCTTGCAAAGGACTTGTGCATGTTGTCACCATTGCTGTGAGTTCATATGAGTAAATGATCACTCGTCTGGAAGACTCCGTTTCCTTGTGGTCATCCTCCACCACCCCTGGCTCTTACAAACTCTCCACCTCCCCTTCCATGGTGATCCTTGAGTCTAGGGAGGCAGAGATTTAAAATAGGTGTCCTATTATGGGTTGAGCACTCTGAAGTTCCTTGTTCTCTGCACAATGGCCAGTTGTGAGTTTCTGTGTTAATCACCATCAGTTGCATAAGGAAATTTCTCTGGTGAGAGTTGAGAAATGCATTGGTGTGGATGTAGCATTGAAGATGTATAACCTAAGGTTAAGCATCTCACAGACACTTATTCTCTGTGTTTGACCAGTTCTGGAACTCTGTAACAGTCTCCATCTGTTTCAAAAAGAAGCTTCTTTGATGAGAGGTGTGCTGGATAGCTTTAGTGTCAACTTGACACACCTGGGTTAAGGGAGCCTCAATTGGGGAATTGCCTCTATTGGACTGGCCTGTGGCCATGCCTGAAGGGCATCTTCTTGATGAGTGATGTGGGAGGGCCCAGCCCACTGTGGGTGGTGCCACCCCTGGGCAGGTGGGCCTGTGTTGCATAAGAAAGCAGGCTGAGCAGGGGCCAGGGGAGTAAGCCAGTAAGCAGCATTCCTCCATGGCCTGTGCTCCAGCTCCTGCCTCCAGGTTCCTGCCCTGAGTTCCTACCTTGGGCTCCCTGATGAACTGTGACCTGGGAGATGTAAGACAAATAAACCCTTTCCTCCCCAAGTTGGTACTGGTCAGAGTGTTTTGTCACAGCAATGAAGAACAAACTAAGACAAGAGGTGAAAGGTACTCAGTGATATGAGGATACATATTTAGAATAAAGTAAGAAATTACATTGGTCTAGGGATGTGACAAAAGTGGATTTTTTTCTAGTATCTATGACCTCTCCAGTCATGTGTATTTGGCTATGTTTACAGTACCATACATGAGTTCCTTCCCATTGAGTGGACCTTAATTCCAATTAAACAGCTGTTGATTACCCCCCAAGATAAAAGTGCCACTATTGCACCAACAGAGATAGTTTTCTAGGCCAATCGTTGTTTATTAGGCTTAACAGCTGGCTAAGACCATTAATTGGTTTTCTCCCTTGACAACTTGTATAGATACCCTGATACTATAAGAGCTAGTCTTCAGGGAGGAGGCTTCCAGGTCAGTTCCAGCTCTATTGTGCCAAATCCTATGTCCAAAGTGTGGCCTGTCTTCAGCAATAGGGTCTTACCTTCAAGTTCTGGGAGGCAAGCAGTGCTACGAGGGAAATTTATAGCTCTAAGCACCTACATTAAAAAATCAAAAAGAGCAAAATAAGTGGAATATATGCCTACATATATTTTTTTCATTTTAAATCTTAGGTGTTTGTTCTAGAAACACTTACATAGCATAGTACCTGAGTTAGGACTGGAGCAGACACTTAACATTCATGCACTGTAAAGATGTGGTAGCTGAGAAATACAGCAATAGACCATCAGTCATGTAACATGACAATGAATCCCTTTCCTGAAACAAGGACTTTCAGTACAAGAGAGCATAAAGTATATGTACAGTAGGGAACATCAAGTTGACATATTTGGAAACCATGATAAAATTAACAGAGAAAGCATACTTAAAATTATAGCTTCTGAGGTCTGAGGGTGTGGTTCAGTGGCATATATATATATGAAATTTGGTGTGTGGTTACTAAGGGAGGTGTAGATATAGGCAGAGATTGAAATATTTTCAGAATATATTGCATGAAATTCGCAAAACTTCAACAAGAAAAAAATCAAATAAAAAAGAACAGCATATACATCCGTGAATGCCATTCTCACAGTTTCAATAACCAGACACTGATATCCAAAACAAACACAGAGAAGCCATTAAGTGCTGCATAGTCAGAATCTCAAGTCTTAAAATATAAATTATGATCCTCATAGTACTGTGAAAATGAAAAATATTATAAATTAGGTATCAATGTCAGCGCCAGGTTCTGTGAGTCTATGTACTTTTCAATTATTTGTTTACTCTATCATATCATGTGACTTTTACCAAATCTATGGTCATGTATTAATCAATGCTTACTAAATGTTTTCTGAATTCATAATTATTTGGTTGAGTTTTCGTGGATTGGATTGAGTTGGGTTGGGTTGGACTAGGTTGGGTTGAGATGAGTTGAGTTGAGTTATCATGGATTGGGTTGAGTGGGTTGGGTTGACTGGAGTTGGGTTGGGTTGGTTTGGGATGAGGTGGGTTGAGACAGATGAGTTGAGTTGTCATAGAGTGGGTTGAGTTAGTTTGGAATGGGCTGGGTTGTTTTTTTTTCTTGCTTTGTTTTGTTTCATTTTCGTTTTTGTTTTTGTTCTGAGACAGGATCTCAAGTCTGACTTCAAATTTTCCACCCTCCTACCTTAATATCTTGACTATTGGAATTATGGACATAGATTTTATAAAGAGAAAGAGAAAAAAAGTATCTCTATGAGGAAAATATTATAAATCAATTTATTTAATGAGCAAGCATCTATATAGTTCCCACCATGTGCTAGAGGATATAAGACCTCACAATTCTGCTAACAAAAGATCTCAAGAAAATCATGTGCAATGTCGAGGTTCCCATCATGTGGAAGCAAGTGGGCTGATCTAGGAGTGAGTGTAGGTGATACTTGGGATTCAGTTGTGTGCCAACTAGGAAGATGCAGCAGGAGCACCTTGACACTAGGGATAGCAGGAGCTTTATACAGGAAAAGCTAATTCTGAGTTGCCAACAAAATTGGCCCAGAGACATCTGTTCATGATTGTGGAAAGTGTAATTTTAATCTATACCTGAGCTTATCCTCCATCCCAACATTATTTAGACTACAACCTGAATTCCTTGGCGGGGGGAAACCTATAAGAAAGAGAAAATAATCACTAAGATCTCATTGGGAGGTTGAAAGGAAGGTTACACCTTTAAGGTCAATCCTTTTAAGAAAAAAATTCTCTGGACTTACTTACACAAATGTAGATTCTCTCCTGTGTTACAGTGAGTGTTCCATACACACATGTGAATTCATAAATACTGAGTTCCATGGTGGAAGAGGGGGCGGAAAGAAGAACCAAAGGGACATGACACCTGCTGCCAGTTAATGCATTCTAGGCATGATAGGGAAGCTGCACCAATGACATTTCCACAGTATGAAAGTCTCATGGGATCTGCATAATGACAAAACCAGTTGACATGCCAAGGTGGACGGGGAAGATTTCACAGGGTCCCACCTCAAGATGAAGTACTATAGACAATCAATAGATGCTAAAGGAGGGAGAATTAGTTTTCTTGAGAGATGAGCTCCCTGATAGGTTATCCAGTCCCAAGTGGGCAATCATAAACTCACATACACACATGAGCAGCACTAAATGGATTCAATGCATTATATATCTATATTTATAAATGTATGTATATATAACAATAATAATCAATGAAGAGGACAAGAAATTGAGAAGGAGGAGGGGGACATGGAAAGACTTGGTGAGGAACTGGGATGGATGGAAATAATGCAAATACAATACTCGTGTATGAAATTCTCAAAAATAAAAAAAAATTAAAAGAGAGGCACATACAACATAAGTGGCTTACGCTAGTTGATACTAAGTAGTTTAATGAGATACTAAACACAAAACTGCATATGGGCTTATCATTTAAAACAGTGTCTTTGGAGCTGGAGAGATTGCTCAGTGGTTAGGGCACTGTCTGCTCTTGCAGAGGACCAGGGTTCAAATCCCAGCTCCCACATAGTGGCTAACAACAGTCCATAATTCCAGTTCCAGGAGATCAGATGCCTTCTTCTGACCTCTGCAGGCATTGCATGACATAGGTGCACTTACATATATGTAGGCAATACACTCATACACATAAAATAAAAGTATTAAACAAAATATTTTAAAATTTAAAAAGCAGTATCTTTGCCTAAGTTTTAAAGCAATGGTTTTATCTTTACCTCCATATCTGATCATCATCGAAAACTTAAGTTTTTTGTACTATGTAACTTAAAGGCAAGAATTTCATATTTTCCTAGAGTATCCTTTTCTTCCTTTACAAATATCACAGTTATGGTGGCTACCTTCTAACATGTGATGGGTTTTTCTTTTCTGAAGTAAGTAAATATATCAAAATACTCACAAAAAATGAGTTCTTTCCTCTACAATTTGTTGACTGTGGAAAAATGAGTAAGATGCTATTTTTACCTTTGAGGAACTAATTGCAATTAGAGATAGATATAAGGTAGATAGATGATAGATAGATAGATAGATAGATAGATAGATAGATAGATAGATAGATGATAGATAGATAGAT
>NW_008351693.1:265260-269840 GCF_000622305.1 Nannospalax galili
AAAAAAAAAAAAAATTGGTTGGATTTTTTTTACCCCCTGCAGTAGCAAACATTCAGCCAAGATGCAATTCTTTATGTAAAAATAAATTTGCTTTTGTCTTTAATCATGGGTAAAATTGTATCTATATTAAAGAATTGCTTTTAGAGGCCAGAGAGACTGTGTAGCAGATAAAAGAACTGATTGCTCTTGCAGAGGATCCAGGTTCAATTCCCAGCACCCACATGGCATCTGTAACTCCAGTTCCAGGAGATCTAGTACCCTCTTCTACCTTCATGGGCACCATATACATACACGGTACATATACATACATGCAGGCAAAACACTCATACGCATAAAATAAAAATGAATGTCTTTAAATTTTTCTTTTGAAGCAAAATTCTTTATGATTTATTATCAGTACATATTTGATTCATATACATATTTTATACACTTATGTGTATGAGTGTTTTACCCACAAGTATGTAAATGCACCCATATATGCAGTGCTCAAGGAGGCCATAAAAGGGCATTGGATCACCTGGAACTGGAGTTATGGATGGTTGTTAGCCATCATGTGGGTGCTGGCAATTGAACCCAGGTTCTCTGCAAGAGCAGACAGTGCTCTTAACTGCTGAGCCATCTCTCCAGCCCTCAGGTGACTTTTTGAGTAGGGGCAAAATGGCAGGTAAAACTTTGGGCCCTTGCATGTCTCAAAATGTCTTTGTGCTGTTCTCGTACTTCATGATGGTTTGGCTGGGTGTTGCCAAACCTAATTTTTCTAAAAATTGTCTCCCTAATTTTTAAAAATAATATTTATTTTTATTTAATGTGTATGAGTGTTATGCCTGCATGTATGTAAGTGCACCCATGTTGTGCAATGCCCACAAATGCCAGAGGAGGGTGTCGTATCCCCAGGAACTGGAGTTATGGACGGTTGTTAGCCACTGTGTGGGTTCTGGGTATCAAACTGGGGTCCTCTGTAAGAGCAGCCAGTGCTCTTAACCACTGAGCCATCTCTCCAGCCCCATCTCCAGTTAAATTTCTACAGATGAATTGCTGTCAGTTACCTGCTTCCTACATAGAAGAATTCTACCAATGTTGTTGACAATATTGCTAGACAGACAGAAGAGAATTGCAAGGAAAAGTGGAAAAGAAGGAAAACGTAGGGAAGAGAGAGATAAAGAGTAAGAGATGGGAGGGTGAGATAAAGGGAAAAGAACATGAGGAGGAAAGGAAGAGGGTAACAGGAAAGACAGGAAGGAAAGAGGATACAATGGAAGGGAGAAGTAAAGGGGGAGACGCAAACGAGATGGTCTCTGCAGGCATTGCACAACACAGGTGCACTTGCATACATGAAGGCAAAACACACATACACATAAAATAAAAAACGATAATAAATAACTAATTTTTAAAAAAGAAGCACATTCTTTTTCTGCTCTTGTGGTGCTGGGGTTGAACCTAAAGCCTTTCATGAGTTAGGCAGGTACAGAATGAACTGGGCTATCACCTCAGTCCCTAAAAGTACGTTCTTAATATTGCATATTTCACTTTGGGTGACACATTAATCACTTCAAGGCCTTCCATGTCGCATTTATGACTTTTAAGAGAAATGCTCCAAAGGTCATGGAAAATATTTTTGTCTTCGGTTAATTTAGGAATACATTTTTGCTTTCTTGCATCTTATTCCAAAAATTTATCAAGTAGGACATGGGAATTTTATAAAATTAACTTCTTCAGCTATGTTGACAAGGCTGATATGTTTATGTGTGGCTGTTCACTATCAGCTATTTTCTATCATCAAACAATTCAAAAGGCTGATACTCAGCAACGGCCCATTGAAAAATACACTGCTTTATTAAGCCCGTAAAGTAGACACATTCCCCAAAGATAACTGCTTTTAGATCTAGGACATTCTGTTATATTTTGCTTTAAAGCAACCTCAAAACTAGAGCATAACTTCACTTACAAGAAAGGAAAACTACAGAATTTTTGAAACATGATAAGCTATAAACAAAGTGTTAATTCTAAATAATTCCATTTCATTCAACAGAAATTCAAATGATCATCACTATCACCAAATAATCATTTATAAAAATAACCAGTCTTCCTAGAAAACGTGTTTGTGAAATCTACAATTGTATACAAGTCTGTAATTGTTTTTATTGATTTAAAAGAAGTTTAACTTTCTGTTCATTTCAAAAGAAGTTTGGGAATCTAAAATAGAAACCCTAGTTTAAATACATAATATGACAATAATCAAATATATATATACAATATTTTCAATTAGTTTTATACGCTTTTCAAAAGAACAAAATAATTATAATTATTGAATGCCAGTTTTGACATTTTGATTTGTTAGCATGAAGTGTTTTGTGATGTTAGGAAATCTGACTCCCAACAATATAGTTATAACAACAGTAGAAACAAGCACCAGTGTCAGAGGAAGCTTGAGATGTTTTGTCTTCAGTATTTTCCCCCCAAAAGACACAGGTTGGTTTCCATAGTAACTTCTGACATCACTGAGTCAACTCACTCTTGTGTATTTTCACTTCTATTTTAGAGTCTAGTGCCAGTGTGTGTCCTGCCTGCATGAAGCCACTTTTCTTGGATGGAACATGGAAAACAATCATTTCTCCAGCGATGTCTTCATCTCCTTGATAATACTTTGCCATACTTCATAAATTTCCAAATTTTTCAGTCTCTATGCAATTTGTCATTTAGAATGAGACTTGAGGACTGAAAGTCACTCTCCTTGAACTCACTGACCACAGAGAGGCTTTCAACAGCTTTGAAAAAGTCACTCAAAGGACTCCTGTCAGCATGATTAAATACTGACGTGTCTAGGGGTGAAATTTCTGTGATTAACGTTTTGGGGAAACATGAAGCTATTTTCTAAAGTACCTGTTCTTTGTACACTAGAGTCCCAACAGTGCAAACCAGCACACCTAACTCAAAGCTAGCGCATAACATTCCCACCAGCAGTACACCAGGGTTCTAAAGTCCACATACGCTCACCAACATCAGTTCTTCTCTGTACCTTTATTACAGCCTGTACACTGGGTACCAAGTCTCTATGGTTAAAATTTGTGTTTCTCGAATGACTAAAATTGTCTTTTCCTATGATTATTAGTTACTGGCATATTTTCTTTGAAGAAACCTCTATTCTAATCCTTTTCATAACTTGTGTTGTATTTTTATTATTCAAATGTAATAATTACTATATTTATACATTTTTCATTTATATGATGATAACTTTAACATATATATGATTTACAATTGTATTCTCCCAATTTGTGGGGTTTTATTTTGAATTATTCATTTAAGCTAAGTTTCTGGTATATTGAGATAAAATTGTTACAATGTCTGTGAAATCTGTAGGACTTCTTTCCTTTCTTTCCTGGTACTGATAATTTGTATTTCCTTTTTTCCTGATCAGTCGCAGAAGATTTTAATGTTCCTTTCGGAGGAAAACTTTAATTTCCTTTATTTTCTTTATTGGTTTTCTGTTTATATTATTAACCTCAGTTGTGATACCTATTACTTCCTTCTAGTTAGTTTGAGTATAATTGGGTAATCTTTCAACTGTCTAAAGAAGAAGACTATACCAATATGTCTAAGTTTCTTTCATTTTTTAATTTACAATATGTAACTGGCGACCGAAAATTATATACATTTAAGGTGTATGTCATGCCTTCATGTATGTGTGTTGTGAATTTGTTACAGTATTACTTTTCCCACTGCTATGACAAAATATGTGACAAGCCACTCGAGGAAAGGTTTATTTGGACTCACAATTAAATCGATCAAGCCCAGGAGGGCAGGGGAGGATGAGTGGTGGGAACATGAGGCCGCACTGCATCCACAGTCAGGAAACAAAGACCTGAATGCTAGCACTCAGACTGTCACCTTTTTCCTTTCTTTTTTAAATTATTTAATAACCACATGTATTAGGGTTCTGTAAAGAAACAGAACCAGTAGAATGAATGAATATATATATATATATATATATATAGAGAGAGAGAGAGAGAGACAGTGTCCTTCAGTATGGACCCATGCACTAGGCCTATAAGACACTGTCTTTCCACCTCTCTTCAGCCATGAATTACTTATGTTGGGCCTGGAGAGATGACTCAGCAGTTAAGAGCACTGGCTTCTCTTGCAGAGGACCTGGGTACAGTTCCCCACAACCACATGGCTGCTAACAACCATCTGTAACTCCAGTTCCAGGAGGTCTGATGTCCTCTTATGATCTCCATGGGCATGGCACGACACAAGTGCACTTACACACATAGAGGCAGTAACTCAAACACATACAATAAAAATAATAAAGAATTTATTTTTAAGCTTCTTAGGTTGCAATGGGATTTGTGGCCTGCTTCCCCATGTCTATGCTGGACTTTTTTATTCAGTGTGAGCTCACATAAGACTTGTGCATGGAGTCAACATTGCTGTGAGCTCATATGAGTAAATGACCAGCTGTCTGGAAGACTGTTTCATGGTGGTCATCAAACACCTCTAATTCTTACAATCTTTCTGTCTCCTCTTCCACATGATCCCTGAGTCTTGGGAGGCAGAGGTTTGAAATAGGTGTCCTATTCAGG
>NW_008351693.1:270650-281749 GCF_000622305.1 Nannospalax galili
TCGCATGGGCTTGGAAGGAGCCCCTGGCTCCTTTCTTTTGCCAGTTCCATCTATGTGAAGATAAGTCAAAGGTCCTGCTCAATCATGGCTGGGTTCACTTGGAAGCGTGGAGGAAATGTTTCCTCTGTGTTGACCCTTCTCTTTGTAGACTGGACACTGGTTCGATGGGGTCTCCATGGCCTCCTTGATCAAGAGGACAGGTGACTCACTGCAATTACAGGACATTTTGAGAGATGCTCATAGTCCCCTGGAATTTATTTGACTGAGGAGGGCAATGAGCAAAAACTGTCCTTTATGTCCCTGTGACCAAAGTTATATAGGCCTCACAGTATGGCTGTTAAACGTCCAAGAAGGTTAGTTCCACCAGTCTGGTATTTTCAATTGCCATGTGCTGTGGGGATAAAGCTTGGGCAAAGACAAAAGGTTCTCAGATAAACCTTGACTAGACATATATTAGGTTCCTTGAGCTAGTTGTAGGTATAATTTGTCAGTAGGTTGTTGAACTAATATGGTTCCCTCTGAATTTTTTTAAAACTAGCTAGGCATTATTTATCTCTAGCATTGTCTAACCTTTCCATCATGGTTTCCCACATTTAAAGTGCCCCCATTTTTCCATTTTTCCCATATAATACCATTCTCCTATGGTCCCACCTCTCCTGAACTTCTTTCTCTTGATCCTCAAGGTTCCCTGTATAACCCCCCCAAAAATAACCCCATTTTTATCCATATCTCCCTTATTAATCCTGTTTCCTACTGTTCTTCTCTTTCAGATTCTTTCTTTTTCTTTATCTCTCTGGTTCCTTTTCATTATCCTGGTTCCTGTAGTTATGTCTGGATACATATTCACTTATAAGGATTTGGTTCTAGGATCCACATATGAAGGAGAACATACATCATTCTTTTTTCTGAGTCTGTTTTACTTCATTTAGTAAAACAGATTCTAGTTCCATCCATTTACCTGCAAATTTCATGATTTCATCTTTCTTTACTCCTGAGTAAAACTCCATCGTATATATGAACCACATTTTCATTATCCACTCATCAATTGAGGGACACCTAGGTTGCTTCCATCTCTTAGCTATCTAAGAGTTCTCCATACGGCCTTCCATAGGGGCTGAACCAGTTTGCAACCCCACCAGCAGTAGATGAGTGTTCCCCTTTCCCCACATCCCCTCCAACACTTGGCATCATTTGTTCTCCTAATCTTAGCCAGTCTGACTGGGATAAGATGAAATCTTAAAGTAGTTTTAATTTGCATTTCGCTAATTACTAATGATGTCGAACACCTTTTAAGATGCTCTTAGCCATCTTTATTTCTTCTTTTGAGAACTCTCTGTTCAGCTCTGTAGCCCATCTTTTAATTGGGTTACTTCCTTTCTTGATTCTTTGTATTTTGAGTTCATTATATATTCTGGATGTTAAACCTCTGTCAGATGTGTCGCTGGTGAAGATTTTATCCCAGTCTGTGGGTTTTCTGTTCACTTCCCTGGTTGCCTCTTGATATACAGAAGCTTTTTTTGTTTAATGGGGTCCTATTTGTTGATTCTTGACCTTGTTTCTGGAGCAATTGATGTCCAGTTTTTAAAAATCCTTTCCTACACCTGTATCTTGTAGGTTATTGCCAATGTTTTCTTCTAACAGTTTCAGAGTTTTAGGCTTCACATTGAGGTCTTTGATCCATTTGGAGCTGACTTTTGTGCAAGGCGAAAGATAGGGGTTTAGTTTCATTCTTCTTCAGCTGGAGATCCAGTTTTGCCAGCACCATTTGCTGAACATGCTGTCTTTCCTCCAGTGAATGTTCTTGGCCCCTTTGTCAAATACCAGGTGGCTGAAACTGCATGCACTCATATTTGGGTCTTCAATTTTGTTCCATTGTTCTATGGGTCTATTTTTGTGCCAGTACAAGGTTGTTTTAATGACTATAGTATGACTATAGCTCTGTAATACAGCTTAAAATCTGGTATATTAGTCCCTCCGGCATTGCTCTTAGTGCTCAGGGTTGTTTTGGCTATATGAGGTCTTTTGTGCTTCCATATGAATCTGAGGATGGTTTTCCCCAATTCTGTGAAGAATGTCATCGGGATTTTGATTGGCATTGCATTGAATCTATAAATGACTTTTGGTAGGATGGAAATTTTCACAATATTAATTCTTCCAATCCATGAGCACGGGAGGTCCTTCCATCCTCTGATGTCTTCCTCAATCTCTTTCTTTAAAGATTTAAAATTTTCATTGTAGAGCTCTTTAATGTCTTTGGTCAGGTTTATTCCAAGATATTTTATTTTTTGGTGGCTATTGTGAAAGGGAGTGTTTTCATGTACTCTTTCTCTGATTGTTTGTTATTGATATATAGGTTACAGACTTTTGTAGATTAATTTTGTAACGTGTCACTTTACTGAACGTGTTAATAATTTCTAGGAGTTTTCTGATGCAATGTTTGGTGTCTCTTAGATATCATATCATCTGCAAAAAGGGATAATTTGATCTCTTCTTTTCCAATTATTACTCCTTTAATTTCCTGCTCTTGTCTTACTGCTCTTGCAAGAGTTTCAAGCACGATGTTAAAAAGAAGTGCAGATAGTGGACAGCCTTGTCTGATTCCTGATTTTAATGGGATGCTTCCAGTTTTTCTCCATTTAGAATGATGTTGGCTGTGGGTTTGTTGTATATAGCTTTAATTATGTTGAGGTATGTTCCCTCCAGTCCAATTCCCTCTAAGACTTTGAACATAAATGCATGTTGAATTTTGTCAAAGGCCTTCTCTGCATCTATTGAGATGACCATGTGGTTTTTGTCTTTGAGTCCATTTATATGATTTATGATGTTTATTGACTTATGTATACTGAACCATCCCTGCATCTCTGGAATAAAGCCAACTTGATCACAGTGGATGACCTTTTTGATGTGTGTCTGTATATGGTTTGTAAGAATTTTGTTGAGAATTTTTGGATCTATGTTCATTAATGATATGGGTCTGTAGATTTCGTTTTTGATTGTATCTTTACCTGGCTTTGGTATTAGAGTGATGCTGGCTTCATAGAGGGAATTGGAAGTTCTCCCTCAATTTCTATCTTTTTAATAAATTAAGTAGTATTGGATGTAGATCTTCTTTAAATGTCTGGTAGAATTATACTGTTAATCCATCTGGTCAAGGTATTTTTTTAGTCAGGAGGTTTGGTATTGCTGTTTCAATTTCTTTATGTATTATGGGTCTATTTAAACTGTTGATCTCTTCTTGGTTTAGTTTTGGTGGTTCCCATGCTTTTAGATACCCATCCATCTCTTTCAGGTTTTCAAAATTGGTAGCATATAGGTTTTTAAAGTATTCCCTTGTAATTTTCTGTATCTTTCTGGTGTCTGTTGTGATGTTCCCCCTTTCATCTCTAATTTTGTTGATTTGGAGGTGCTCTTTCTTTTGGTTAACTGGGCTAGGGGGTCTGCCAATCTTGTTTATCTTTTCAAAGAACCAGCTCTTGGATTCATTGATTCTTGTATTGTTTTGTTTTTTTCAATTTCATCAATTTCTGCCCTGATTTTTGGTATTTCTTCTTGTCTGCTGGGTTTGGGTTTTGTTCGCTTTTGCTTTTCAAGTGTGTTGAGTTGCAGTGTTAAATCATTCATTTGTGTTCTTTCCGAGTTTTCAGTGTAGGGACTTAGAGCTATAAACTTCCCTCTAAGGACCGCTTTCAGCGTGTCCCAGAGGTTTTGTTGTGTTGTATTGTCCTTTTCATTTAGTTCCAGGAATACTGTTTTGTATTTTTTGAAGTTTGTTTTGTGCCCCAGTATATGGTCAGTTTTGGAAAAAGTTCCACAGGGAGCTGAATAGAAACTATATTCTTTGGTGCTTGGGTGGAATATTCGGTAGATGTCTGTTAGGCCCATTTGATGTATGGTTTTGTTTAATTCACACATCTCTCTGTTAACTCTATGCCCTGTTGAGCTATCTATTGGAGACAATGGGGTATTGAAGTCCCCTACTATTAATGAGTTGGGATTAATCTGGGTCTTAAAGTCCTCTAGTACTATTTTTATGAAGTTGGGTGCACCAGAGTTTGGTGAATATATGTTCATTATTGTAATATCTTCTTGGTCATTGGTTCCTTTGGTCAGAATGAAGTGGCCCTCTTTATCTCTTCTGATTAGTTTTAAGTCTATTTTGTCAGATATTAGAATTGCAGCACCTGCTTTTTTCTTAGTACCATTCACTTGGTATATTTTTTTCCATCCTTTCACCTTAAGGTAATGCCTGTCCTTGAAAGTGAGATGACTTTCCTGCAGACAACAAAAAGATGGGTTTTGTTTCTTAATCCATTCACATAGTCTGTGTCTTTTGACCGGGGAGTTCAGTCCATTGATATTTAAAGTTATTAAAGAAAGATGTGTACTGTCTTTTTTATTTCTGTTCACATTCTTGGTGTAGCTGTACATTTCCACTGTTATACCCTCATTAAGTTACTTTCTGTAACCCTTTGGGTATAGTCGTTCCTTTCTTCAGCTCTTTGAATTGCTTCAAGAACACTCTGAAGGGCTGGTTTTGTGGACAAGAATTCCTTCAGCCTATTTATGTCATGGAAGGTTTTTCTTTCCCCTTCAACTATAATAGACATTTTGGCTGGATATAGTAATCTGGGTTGGCATCTGTGGTCATTTAGAACTGGGAATACTTTGGTCCAGGCTCTTCTGACTTTCACAGTTTGCACTGAAAAGTCAGCTGTAATTCTGATAGGTTTTCCTTTATATGTGATGTGTTTTTCTTTTGCAGCTTTCAATTGTTTCTTTGTTCTGTACATTTAGTGTTTTTACTATGATATGCTGTGAAGATTTTCTTTTCTGGTCCTGTCTATTTTGTGTTCTATATACTTCTTATATTTGTATAGACATGTCTTTCTTTAATTTTGGGAAATTGTCTTCTACAATCCTGTTGAGGATCTGGTCCATATCATTATCCTGAGATTGTTTTCCTTCCTATACGTCTATGATTCATAAATTTTGTCTTTTATGGTGTCACACAATTCCTGCATATTCCATTCTTGTGTTGTCTTAAATTTTTCATAATCTTTGCTTAAGTGGTCTAGTTTGTCCACTTTATCTTCCAGTCTTGATACTCTGTTTTCCATTTCATTCATCCTATTGGTGAGGCTTTCTCCTGTCATTTCTAACTGGCTTACTGAGTGTTTCACTTCCTTCTTCATTTCAGCCAGAGTAATCTTCAATATTCCTAACTCTTTTCTGAATCCATTCAGAAGTTTATCCTTATCTTCTTTCAGTTCTTTGATTTGTGTGTCCTTTAAATTCACTGAATTCTTTTATCATGTTTATAGCTGTTAGGGAGGTGGGGACAGGCAGGGGCCTCAAGGGATCCTTGCTTTTTTTTCTTATATTATAACCAATTTGATTAAGTTTAACCAGATTCTTTACAATATATTTTTTTGGTTTTGTTAGAGTAGCAAATAATAATAATAAAATAAAATTTAAAAGCCTATCAGATTTTGGTCAAAAAATAAAATAAAATCTCTAGTCTGTTCATTTTTCCTTTCTTTTTGATGTTTGGAACCCTAACCCAACCCATGGCATTACTCACATCCAGTGTGGGTCTTTCAGCCTCAGAGAAACCTCTCTGGAAACATCCTCCTAGGTACATCCAATTATACATCCAATACATCAGGGAGGTGATTCCAAATCTAGTCAAGGTGGCAATGAAGCTAAACCACCACAGTTGCCCAAAGTCAGATTATTAAACACACCCATCATTGGTCATAATTTTGTGCACAGGCGAGGACACTTACAACTTACCAAATTTACCAAATTTACCAAATTACACTTACCAAATTTAAAGTAATACAGCATTAAGAGCTATTGTCATCACACTATATATCAGACCCATAGAACACTCATTTTATAACTGAAAATTTGTACCCTCTGACCAACGTCATCCCATTTACCCTACTCCTGAAACTGTGGCAACTACACTCTTCTAGAAATGTCTCTTTTTATTCCATATCTAAGCAAGTGCTGTGGTTTGAATGAGAAGTGTCACCCATAGGCTCATGTATTTGGAGACTTGGTGCCCCCCCCCATGGTGGCCACTGTTTGAGGCGGTTATGAAACTTTTAGGAAGTGGAGCCTTGCTGGAGGAAGTGCATCACTGGGGGTGGGCTTTGAGGGTCTATAGCCTTGTGGTAAAATAACACATTTTCTCATTCACTTCATACTAAGTTATATTAGCCACACTTACAACTCTGGTGCCTCAAAGGTGAGGTAAGGCTCACTTCCTTTATAGCACAGATGAGGTCACCTCCATAGTCTAAGCTGAAGAGTCATGGGATCTCAAGGTGTTAAGTATGGCTGAGAGAGAACAAGGCAGGCATAGTAGGTTCTGGTCCCACTTAGGCTTTGGATGCAGAAAGTTTCAGGTTTACGTTCCTGTCCCAACACTAAGAACAAATAGAAAATTGCTTTAAAAGGTCAAATGGATCAAATCAATATTCCATTCTACAAGAGGAGATGCCTACAATTGCTTTCAGCCCTTACTGAATTGCAGGATAAAGACTATGCCACGGACCTCAAGAAATAAAGAAAAAGTCACTGTGGCAGTACACAATAAACCAAGCTTCCCAGGCTGACTGCAGTCAAAGCTATCAGAGGCATTATTCAAGCAGACCTCTGGAACGTGCTTGGACACTTTCAAAAGGGCTTGTCCTTCTCCAATATGCCTTCCTCAACCCAGAAGTCATGACATAAGGAAACCCTAGTTACACTGCTCCACTGAGAGGTCATATAAAGGAGCCCTAGAAGAAGAGATGCACTGTGAATATAAAGATCCTGTAGAGAGGATATGAAGGTCTGGAAACCAGGTGAGAGGTCACCTTAGACCCTCTAATCCAATCCAGGTAGCAGCACAATTCAGCTACATGAGTGATCTCCAGCAATGTCATACAAAGTGGAACAGCCTCCTTCACTGGGGTCATGATGAATGTTGATGTTTAGGCCACTGTTCATGGATAGCTTTTGTACAGCAGTATATAAACAACAAATGCATTGAGGTTTCAACAAACTTAATTGCATGGATGCCATGCATGATTGATTAAAATCACATGGAGGCTTAGATAACTGAACTAGAGTGAATCCCCCAATTCAGCTACCAAGTGACTAGGTGTGGGGTAAGATAGAAGAGCCGAAGGAATTTGCCCTGAGACAAGCAGGATATTTTCCAAATTAAGACAGCAGCCTGGCTGGTATAGGAGCTGGGCACAGCACTAAGAATCACAATGTACTGAATTTTATTGACTGTAAAACAGGCAAGTCTAGCAGGCCAGAAGAGATATTTTTAAAAAGAGTAAAAGTCTAATATCCGTAACCTAACATTCTATGGACAGAAGCTAGAATAATTAGAATAAACAGAGTAAGGCAAAGTAAATAGATACTTGATATAAGATCAGAAGTCAACAAAATAGGAGCTGGAGAAATGGCTCAGTGGTTAAGAGCACTGGCTGGTCTCTCAGAGGACCCAGGTTCAATTCCTAGCACCCACATGATAGTTAACAACTCTCTATAACTCCAGTTCCAGGGAATCCAATGCCCTCTTCTGACCTCCACAGGCACTGTATGACATGGGTGCACTTACATGCATGCAGGCAACACCCTCATATACATAAAAATTAAAATAATAAGTAAAATATTTTTTAAAAAATTTAAAAAAGTCAATAAAATAGAAGAGAGCAAAGAGAAGAAAACCATGAAGTCAAAGATGGTTCTTTGAAGCTATCAAAATTGATAAGCCGGGATATTTTCATTAAGTAAAATGAATTAGCTGGTGTTAACACAGAAACTCACAACTGGTCAAAGTGCAGAGGGCAAAAGACTTACTGTATTGTGGAATGTTCAGCCTTGTGTGGGACATTTACATCACACCCACTTCACCCAAGGTAAAGGTCTCATTATGGAAGAGGGAGTGGAAAATTTGTAGATGAAGAACTATGGATGGAGAAAGGCTCACACAGTCCCAGCCCTAGATGAGGAGCTACTACTGATGGCTGCTGGGAGAGGGAGGGTCAGTTTTCTTCTTCAGATGTAGCCCTTGACAGGCTGCCCATGTTCCAGTGGACAGTCCTACACCCATAGACATATAGGCAGCATTAAGTAGACTCGGTGTGTTTTAAAAAGAGTACATTGGGGGACTGGAGAGATGGCTCAGCAGTTAAGAACACTGGTTGTTCTTGCAGAAGACCCAGGTTCAAATCCCAGCACCCACATGGTAGCTAACAACTGTCCATAACTCCAGTCCCAAGGGATCCAACAGCTTCTTCTGACCTCCACGGGCGTTGCATGATACAAGTGCTCTTACCTACATGCAGGCAATACACACATACACATAAAATAAAAATAATAAATAAATAGTTTTAAAGAGTACATTGGGAGGCATGGATTGTAATCAATAGGCCTTTGAAAAAACAAAAATTAAAAAAGAAAGAAAGAAAAGGAGAGATAATAATGAAATGGGGGGAAGAGGAGGGACTAGAGAGGAGGGATTCAGATGTGATCAAAATACATTGTATGAAATCCTGGAGCCAATAACAGAAAGAAATTTGACAGGAGGGCTGGGAAAGATGTGACTATAATAGTCATGTACGAAATTCTCAAAAAGGAAATATATTTTAAAAAATAAATTTGAAATGTAAATTTTTTAAATACAAAAGCATTTTTTTAAATGATGATTACAGTTTACCACTATAGGAATGAAAATGGTTAGTTATCACAACAAATCCTACAGATGCTAAAAAAAAAGATAACATGAGGATTTTATGCCAAAAACGTTCACTGGCATATAAAACTGCTTTCCTCGGGGCTGTTTTGTCAGCTTTTTGTTTTGTTTTGCTACTTCTGAGCAGAAGGATAGTAACTCTTTTTCTCTTCAGTATTGTGTAACAAGAACGGCTTGACGGCCACTCACAAGCCTGTGGGTCCCAATGAATTAAGCGTGAGAGGGGCTGACAGGAGGGAAGATGGACGGCCCAAGGCAGACACAACTGCTATTGACACCATGTGTCTGTTCCACCAGCCTGAACCTTTGACTAGGGTTTTGCCCTTGAATACTTGAGAAGAAGTAATATTGGCAAAAGTATAGATTTCCCACATCAGAATCCCATCATCTCTGTGCCTTTGGAAGAAGGGATGGGGGAGTGAAGAGTATTGGTCAGTCTACAGCTACTTCAGCCCTATGGTGTCTATGCCATGCTGTCACCGTAACCATGGCTGGATTTCCATGCAGATGGGGCAGGTATTGACTGAAAAAACAAGGAAGAGGCAGGAGCATCCTTAGAAACTTCCCGAAGCCTCTCACTGCCTCTGGCAGGCAGCCTGCCGCCCACGGCTAAGCCACACACATCCCTACAGTTCAGCATCTCTTGGCTTCACTCCTCCCTCAGAGTTTCTTCAGATTGATTTCACCATCTTGACAGGAACCAAAAATCAGCTCTGAATCTTTCTGGAAGCCATGTGCCTCAGATTATTATCCAAAATACAATTCCTTCCAGCCTGCTGTCCTCCTCCACAGTCCCATTCTCATTGTGCTTTGGGCTTATTTCCCTCAGACCAATTACACTGTTCCCTTCTCTCTGAAGCCTATTTATTGTGTCTCAGAGACGCTCCTTGGAGCTTTATGGCATCCTCAATCTCCTCCAACTTTTTGCCTTAACTGAATCTTGCTTGGATGTACCCCAAGTACACAGCCTCCCCTGCAGCCTCTCAGAGATCCAAGATAGATTCTCCCCTATCTGTCAGGCTCAGGTGTCTGAATTAGCCTTCTTTAAAAACATTTTTGACTGAACTTTTGTGATTTTCATACAATATGATTTGATGGTGTTTAGATCCCAGTCCCTATCCACACCTTCCCTTACTTACCTCACCTAATTTAATGTACTCTATTACATATATATAATACAGCTCATAGAGTCTAGTTTGTGTCCCCAAATGTCCTTTAATGTGGGTCCATCCACTGCATATTGGTTAACCCACCAAGAGTCCCATCCCTGTAAGAGACTGTCTCACCCTCTCTCAGAAGCCATCAGTTGCCAAAAGCTCCTTAGGTTGGATTGTAATTTTTTACCCATTTCCCCATGTCTATTCTGAGATTTTGTCTGGTTTGAGTTTTCATGGGACTTGTGCATGCTGTCATTGTTGCTGTGAGTTCATATGAGTAACTGACCAGCTGTCTGGAAGACTCTGTTTCCTTGTGATCATGCATCACCTCTGGCTCTAACTTTCTGCCTCTTCTACAATGATCCCTAAGAATTTGGAGGAAGAAGCTTGATACAGGCATCCTATTCAGGGATAAGCACTCTGCGGCCTCTTGTTCTCTGCAGTGGCCTGTTGGGGATTTCTGTGTTAATCACCATCTGCTATATCAGGAAAATTCTCTGGTGAGAGTTGATGCATCCATCTATTCTGTAGAAGTTGTACTGAAAATGTATCACTTAAAGGTAAGCATCTCGGAAACACTTATTCTCTATTTAACCATTTCTGCAACTCTGTAATCTCCATCTGTTGCAAAAAGAAGCTTCTTTGATGAGGAATGAATATTTAGATATTGATGAGGGTGCATATTTAGAATACAATAAACAATTACCTTGGTCTAGGGATGTGGTAAAAGTAGACTTTTCTCTAGGATCTATGACCTCTCCAGTCATATGTATTTGGCTATGCTTACAGTACAATACATGAGTTCCCTCACATTATGTAGGCCTTAATTTCACTTATAGAGCTATTGATTACCCCCAAGATAAAAATGCCACTACTACATCAATAGAGATAGTTTGCTGGGACAATCATTTATTATGCTTTACAGCTGGGTAGTACCATTAATTGGTTTTCTGCCTTGGCAGCTTGTATAGTGTCCTCTGATACTGTGAGAGCCAGTCTTCGGGGAGGAGGCTTCCAGGTCAGTTCCAGCTCTCTTGCTCAAAGTCCTGTGCTTATTGACTTATGCATATTGAACCATTCCTACATGTCTGGAATGAAGCCAGCTTGATCATGATGTGTCATCTTTTTGGTGTGTGTCTCTATGTGATTTGTAAATGTTGTTGAGGATTTCTACATCCATG
>NW_008351693.1:282022-289053 GCF_000622305.1 Nannospalax galili
AGATTTTTTAAGTATTCCCTTATAATGTTCTGGATCTTTTTGATGTTTGATGTGATGTTTTCCCTTTAATCTCTGACTTTGATTTGGATTTGCTCTATCTTTTGATTAACTGGGCTAAGGGTCTGTGTATCTTGTTTATCTTTTCAAAGAACCACCTCTTAAATTCATTATTCTTTGTATTGTTTTTCTTTGTTTCTATTTAACTTATTTCTGCTCTGATTTTAGTTATTTCTTCTCATCTTCCAGGTTTGGGTTTGGTTGGTTCTTGTGTTTCCAGCATCTTGAGTTGTACCATTAAGTCATTTATCTGTGCTCTTTCTGATTTTTTTTAATGTAGGCACTTAGAGCTATAAACTTCCCTCCTAGAACTGCTTTTAAAGTGTCCCAAATGTTTTGCTGTGTTTTATTATCAGTTTCATTTAGTTCCAGGAACACTTTTATTTCTTTCTTGATTTCTTCTTTGACCCATTCATCATTCAGAAGTGTGTTGTTGTTTAAACTCCATGAGTTCATGTAGTTATAAAGCTTCCTCTGCTGTTGATTTTAAGCTTTTATTGCATTGTGATCTGATAGAATGCATGGAATTATTTCAAGTTTTTTGTATTTGTTGTTTCTTTTGTGCCCCACTCTGAGGTCAAAATTAGAGAAACTTCTGCGGGATGCTGAGTAGAATGTTTGTTCTTTGGTACTTGGGTGGAATAGTCTGTAGATATCTGATAGGTCCATTTGATATATGAGTCCATCTAATCCAGATGTTTCTCTGTTTTCTTTGTCCAATTGATCTATCGGAAAGAGTGAGGTACTGAAGTCACCTACTATTATATTATTAAGTCAGGGTTAATATGCATCTTGAAGTTCTGTAGCACTGATCTGATGAAATTGAGCGCACCAGAGCTTGCTAAATATATGTTCATGATTTTAATGTCTTCTTGGTCAATTGCTCCCATGATCAGAATGAAGTGGCCTTCTTTATCTCTTCTGATTAATTTTAATTTAAATTCTATTTTTCACATATAGAATCACAACACCTGCTTGTATCTTAATGTCATTTTCTTGTACTATATTTTCTATCCTTTCACCCTAAGCTAATGCCTATCCTTGAAGGTAAGATGAGTTTCTTACAAAAAAAACGATGGATTTTGCTTCTTAATTCTTTCAATTAGTCTCTGTCTTTTGACTGGGGAGTTGAGGCCATTGATAGTTAAAGTTATCATTGAAAGGTGCATATTGGTTAGTGTAATTTTAATTTTCATTTGTGTCGTTGGTCCAATTTTGTGTTTCCATAATTATACCTTCATTGTTTCCTGTCTGGTCTTTCCTTTCTTCAGTCCTCCGTACTGCTTCCAGTATTCTCTGTAGGGTTGGTTTGGTAGACATCACTTCTTTCAGCCTATGTGTTTCATGGAAATTTTTTTTTCCCCTTTGACTGTCAGAGACAGTTTTTCTGGGTAAAGTTTTCTGGGTTGGCTTCTCTTATCGTTCAGAACATGGAATACTTTGCTCCAGGCTTTTGCTCTGGCTTTCATATTTGCATTAAAAAGTCAGCTCTGATTCTGATGGGTTTTCCTTAATATGTAACTTGTTTTTTCTTCGGTATCTTTCAATATTATCTCTTTGTTCGGTATATTTAGTGTTTTTATTTTGACATGTCTTGGAGAGTTTATTTTCTGGCCCTATTTGGTGCTCTGTGTGCTTCTTGTATCTGTAGAGATATCTTTCCTCAATTTCGGGACATTTTCTTCTGCAATCCTGTTGACTATCTGATCAATACCATTAACCTGAGATTCTTCTTCCCCTATGCCTAAGGTGCATAGATTTGGTCTTTTCATGGTGTCCCACATTTCCTGCATATTCCATTCCTGTGGGGTTTTTTATCCATTCTTGATATTCTGTTTTCCATTTCAATCAATCTGTTGATGAAGCTTGTTCCTGTGATATCAAATTGGCTTACTGAGCTTTTCAATTCCATCTTCAGCCTGGATTTCCTACAATATTTCTACATCTTTCATGAATTTGCTTTTCAACTCCTGACTTGTCTGTCCTTTCGTTCAGCTGTGTATTTGTATTTTCTTGAGCTTCGGTCAGGATCTTATTCCTGTCCTCTGAGTTCTTTGAGTTGTTTGTGTGTTCTTTAAAGTCATTGAATTCTTTGATCATGTTTACGATTGTTCCTTTAAAATCTGTGTCCTGGGATTCTTCTGGGTGGTTCTCATTGTAGAACACTTCTGTGGGTCAGGTGAGATTTTTTTAGTAGGGACATGTCATCTTGGTTTTTCATATTATTTGTGGTTTTGCTTTGTGATCTGAGCACATGCATTTCTTTTGTTGATTGTGTGTCTGCTATGAAATTCTAGTCTGTCTTTGTTGATTTGAAGTTTGATTCTGTTTTCACTGTTGCTGTAGCTTGGTTGCTTTCTGCTCATATATGAATAATTAGGCAGTTATGCTTCAGGTTCTCACTTTTGACTTTTTATTTATAGGGACCAGATAGTTACATCCTCACCAGTTGGGAGGGCTCCGAGAGGGAGAAGGGGCCTAGGCCCAAGTCCTATTATCTGGCACTCTCCAGCAGTGGCAGTCAGGAGAGGCCTAGGTCCAATGAGGGTTGGTGGGGATGAGAGGGCCCTAGGCCAATTCTGACTAAGCAGAGAAGATCTGAGGAGGCCTTCTCGCTCCCTGATGCTGCCATAGAGAACCCCTGTCATTCTCCTCCCAACAAACCGGTCTTTGGGGGTTATGCTTGCCTAATTCCTCCTCACCGCTGCAAGGATCTTCCATCCATCTCTGCAATTAACCAATGACATTGGCAAGCAATTCTCTTCCTCATGCCATCACCTTGGGTGACTTTGATGTTTCCATGAGCAGCCCATTCACCATATTGTCCTTTAAAGGCCTGTGTCTCCTCAATCCTTGTGTCTTTATCACCAGGCCACTTGAGTTCACAGTCTAGCAAAACCATGACCACTCACAAAGTGGTTGCCACAAACCAAGACCTGTGGTGAGTATTTCATGTGATTTTTTAAAACCCCAACAGCATTATTAGGACTTAGTGCCCTTATTTATGACATCCATTTGCAAATGAGAAAACTAAGTTTTAAGAATTTCTGTAACTTGTCTAATTTGGTCACATAATTCATACTAAAAGGGCCCAGATTTTGGCAGGGGGGTGGAATCAGGCAGAAAGGAAAGAAAGAATATGTTCCTAAATCAAAACTATATGGATTTTTGTCATATTAGCTACATCCTTTTATTTTTTTCTTCCTTTTGGTATTGAAAAAAAAGCTCACACATCAGTATACCAATAAATTGGAATCTTCTTAGTCAAAAGAAGCTGGGTAAGCTGTTAAGTTTGCAAAGTCGATCACTTTTAAAAGTTTAAAACACAAATTAATCTGTTTTAATCTTTGTTAGAAAACAAGGCTATTTTGCCAGAAATTCCCAGTGCTGACACAGTTATCACCAGAATATTTATGAAACATTTGAGCAAAGTTGGTCCCAAGATAGTTAACACAAGCCATCCAACATGCTGGAAAAAGAAAATAAATGTCTTACAAACCTTAATTCATACTTGTCATGGGTACCACATACAAAGTTTCCTTAGTCACATCTGAATTTTCAATACCAAGGTAAATATACACTATGGGTGGTATTATCTATTTATCTTTGTATTCTCATCAGTTACACTTTTGAAATCTCTACAAGTGCTCCCAGGCCTACCTTCAACACACTAAGATCAGTAAACTCCTCTCTGTAAATACCTACCTCTGTTAAAGACATAATTCTTGCTGTAGTCAATAAAGTTTTTAATTCATCATCTGTTGAGTCTGGAGAGATCATTCAGTCAGTAAAATGCTTGCTTTGCAAGCACGAGGATCTGAGTTTGATCCTCCAGAACTCATATAAAGAAGGCAGGTGCAGTGGTGTACACTTGTAATCTTAGCACTTGGGAGGCAGAGACTGGAAAATACCTTGGTTCACTGACCAGCCACCCTGCCCTGCTTGGTGAGCTCCAGTCCAGTGAGAGACCCTGTCTTAAAAAGCAAGGTGGCCAGCACCTGAGAAATGACCCCTGAGGTTGACCCCCTCCCTATACACACACACACACACACACACACATACACACACATCCCTGCACCCCTGCACATGCATGTGTACACACACATACACAAAAAATTTAATTAATTAACCAATTAATTAATATACCATCTGCAAAAACAGTGTTGGTGCTCGGTCAATTTTTTTCATTTTAAGTAGCATGTGCAGTTATTCATTCACATTCCTAAACAAAGCCCTGTTGAAATTTTAATCGTTCAATCAGAGCTTTAAGTTGTAGGGTTGTTGTTGTTATGTGTATGAACATTTGTCTGCATGTATGTATGTGTACCATGTGCATGTCTGGTACCCATGGAGGCCAGAAGAAGGTTTCAGATCCCCTGGAACTGGAATTACAGGTGGTTGTTACAGGTGGTTGTGGGCCACCAAGTGTGTGCTGGGAACTGAATCTTGAACCTTGAGCAAGCTGGCTCTTAACCAGAGCCGTCTCTCCATCTCCCTATGCACAGCTTAAATTTATGACCTTAAAAATTGTGCAATAGAATATATCCTTTTAGATGAATAAATTAAGGCATTGAGCATAAAGAACTGCAACATCAAAGAAAATCACAACTACATGTGACGTACCACCTGGTGAAACACACGCCACCACCCATCCTCTCTCAGTCCTCAGGCTCCAGCTGCCAACTCAAGAAACAGAGGGAACAAAGGACCAAGCTAAACTGCACCCTAAGGTTGCCATGTGACAAACTGCAGATGGTCAAATAAAACAGCTCAAGTTCTTCAACAGATCATTTGTAAGAGAAAAAAAGATCAGGGAAGAGGGGCTTACAGCCAGAAACCGACTCAAAAACATCCCAAGCGTTTTAATTTTGCAAAATTTATTTTTCTTGTCGTCAGCGTACATTGGAGATAGAACCGTAGCCTTTTACCTACAGGTTAGCGCATCTCATACTCATCAGACAGGATTTTTGGCAGTGGATGGAGTGAACATGGAGCCTCACAACTGGTGCAGAGAGTAAGACACTGCGCAGTGCTGAACCCTAAATGAAACACCTAGACCATACTTCCTCCCCAAAGGCTCGGGGAACATTGTGGGAGAGTGGGGGAAGTTCATAACAGAAAGACCAGGAAGACTGCTGTGGATAGTGTCTTCTGGACTTGACAGGGTCATTGCACCTGTGAACCCACAGCCATTATGGCAGCCTACACAAGGCCTGCACAAAATTAACCTAGTCAATACTCCAGCATGGACAGGAAAGGACTCAGGAGACCCACTACTAGCTGAGGAGCTTCTGGGAGTCTATGGAGAACAGAGAGTTGGTTTTCTTCAGAGGTGTTGGCTAGTGGGTTGCACCTGAGCCAGTAAATGACCCTGTACCCATACATATAGGAACAGCACTAACTGGGTTATAAATGAAAGAGGAGGAGGATGGGGGGAGGTGGGGAGGAAGAGAACATGAACTTGGGAGAGGGATGTAAGGAGCAGAAAGGCCGAGTAGGAAAGGGGTAGGAGGGGTGTATGTGGTCAAAATGCATTATACACATTATGAAATTCTCAAAGCATAAACAACATTTTACAAAAGACATTCAAGAGGATGATTGCATCATAAAGTCAGTAATTCCTCTGGGGGAGGGAAGGAAACAAGTGACTCACAGGAGGACTTCACAGAGGTGGCTGAGGTTCTGTTTCTCGAAATGAACAGGGGATATAAAGCCTTCACTCATTATGTATATTTTTTGCTTAATTTTCTTCATCATTATTTTTAGGCATTTCTTAGCAAAATACTACAGTATTGATGCAGAGTTATTATTGGATTTAAACAGTTCACATGCTGGTAATCTTCACTTTCTAAGCACTAAGTGAAGTCAGTCAACAAACAGGGATATTTACGAAGAACTAATATATTCCTGGCACTGTTTTAGGCTTCTGTGTATATATTAAAACTCTCTGTTTTGACATCACTAAATAATGAGCTCATTCTTTATTAGTTTAATAACTATTTGTTGAGTTATGCTGAGATGCTGGGCATTGTACCGAGCACACAAGAAGGAATGAAGTGAAGTTTCCCCAGCTTCTAGAACACTGTGTACATCTCATTCATGAATTGAACATCATACAGAAACAGATTCTTAGAAAAGTGCTATACATACTGATCTTGTTTTCATTTCCCAGAATCTTTATTTTATGTTAAAGTACGGTTTTTTGAAGAAGTCAAGTTTAAAGAGTGTAAGTGATACACTACTTAAAATGAAGCACAGTCAGTACTCAAACTAGGTCATTTTAATTCCATGATCAATGTTCTTTTTATTTATTTTTACTTTATGAGTATGAGTGTTTTGTCTGCGTGTATGTAAGTGCATCAAGTTCATGCAATGCCTGCAAAGTCCAGAAGAGTGTGTTGGATCGCCCTGGAACTGGAGTTAAGGATGGTTTTTAGCTGCTATGTTGGTGCTAGGAATCAAACCCAGGCCCTCTGCAGTCAGTGCTCTTAAATGCTGAGCCATCTCTCCAGCTCCCCATGATCAGTGTCCTAAAGTGCTTACTAAAGCTTATCAAACTGAGGCTCTAATTTTCATGAAGACACATAATCATATACAAGGGTTACAAAATAAACAGGATTATCATGGAACATTTTCCTGGAGTGATAATTTTACTACATTATTTTAAAACATGCTTGATATTAACATGTGTTTTAGTGTTACACAAGACCTAAGCATATTTTTAACCTAGGATGACAACAAAAACTCAGTTTAGAGGTCAGGGATCAGTGTCTCTCATTTAGTGGCAGTCATACATGCCTCTTCCTATAAGTCCATGCCCCAGCTTCTTTTCTAGGATAACTCTGCTCTTCTCCAATACTAGTCAACTCAATAACTAGTGCAGTAATAGCTAGCTGTTAGTAATTTATTCTAATGAATTCCTGATGGTTCTATTTCCATATCTATTTCATTAGTCAGGAAGTCTGAGCAGATAG
>NW_008351693.1:289212-328914 GCF_000622305.1 Nannospalax galili
TGTTCGTAAGTAATAACGTGAAACAAACCATGGGCAACACAAAATGGCTAAGTACTAAACCTCTTCAGGAATAAGACTCTAAGGACATTCACCTGCTTCTTGCCACAGACCCCCACTCCCCATACGCAGTTCCATTTCCTCAGGCTTATGTTAAAGTCTGGTGGTGGGTGCAGCAGAGGAATGGCTTATGAGTCTCCAAGACCACAGTGACCATTCAAAGGAAAGTCTGTGCCATTAGAGAGTAAATCTTCCAGTGGAAAGTAAGGCAGAAAGTTCAAGAGCCAAACAAGTGTCACTGGGCAATGGGTTGGACTGAAAAGCCAAGCAGACAGAAAGATGAAGAAATGGACTCCAGATTAAAACTGGGCAGAGAGATGAGGTCAAGACCCTGAAGGTGAAGGTCAGGATAGAAAAGGAATTTAGTACAGCAGAACAGAACCAGGCTGAACAACAGGTCAGGAGGTCTAGTACCTTTTTTAAAAAAGTTATGAAACGTAGCTTTTATTTGCACATTAGAAGTAGTCTTAAGTTTCTATCAGGTACGACTAATGGAAAAGAATCTTTCTTTGCAGGAAGAGAAAACAAACCAACATAGTGTAGTAGTAAAGATGATAACTAAGTCTTAAAGATCAAGTTTTCTTTTTATAATATTTTAATTTATTTTTATTTTATGTGTATGAGTGTTATGTCTACATGTATGCAAGTACAACCATGTCCTGCCAGAAGAGGGCATCAAATCCCCTGGAACTGAAATTAAGGATAGTTATTAATCATCATGTGGGTGCTGGGATTTGAACCCAGGTCTTCTGTAAGAGCAGCCGGTGCTCTTAACCACTAAGCCACCTCTCTAGCTCCCTTTAATACCATTTTCTATTTATGGACAATTTCATACATATATATAATGTGTCTTGATCATATCCACTCCCTAATCTGTTCTCCCTCTTCACTAAGACATCCACCCAACACATTCCCCTCCCACCTTTATATCTCTTTTTTTTTAAACTCACTGAGTCTAATTAGTGCAGTCTGCATGTACATGGCATCCACAGGAGCATGGGCAGCCTACTAGAGACCAGATCCCCAGAAAACAATGAATCCCACACCCCAGCAGCCAGCAACTTCTAGCAACTCCTAAGCTAAGGAAGGGGTCTCAGGGGCCCCACCACCAATGCTAGAGTGATGACTAGCCTGGTCTTAGGCAGGTCTTATGCCAGATTGTGAAACTTTGGATGAATCCAATGAAGGTAACCATAGCTGCCTTGAATACATGAGTGCAATGGTCATATCCTGTCCAAAAGACAGCACTTCAAGCCCTTCTGCTCTTACATTCTTTCAACCCCTTCTTCTGTGATGTTCTCTGAGCCTTGAGGGGGTTGATATAGATGCTCATTTAAGGCTGCACAGTCAATAATGATTTATTCTGAGCACGTTAGCCAGTTATGAGTCTCTGCATTAATTGCTGCTCACTGCAAAAAGAGGCTTCTGTGACCAAGGTTGAGAGAAGCACTAATCTATAGGTATAAACCAAAGTGTTTAGAGGGCAGTGTGACAATATGTCTGCCTAGCAAAAAACAGTAAGCAATAGGTTCTCCTCTAGGACCCATGACCTCCCCAGACACAGACTTTTGACCAGATTTAGAGTGCCAGGCATGGACTCCCACACATAGCGTGGACCTCAGATCCAATCAGAAATTAGTTGTTACCCGGTAACAGTCATGCCACTATTGCACCAGTGGGCACATCTTGCCTGGCAGGTCAGTAATGCAGTAATGCAGCATGCAGGGTCCACCAAGTAAGGCTTTTCTCCTTTATGGTCCTCATGGTACCTTCCAGGACTATGAAAGCTAGGCAGCAAGGAAGAAGGTCTCAGGTCAGTTCCAGCTTGATTGCTGTGTCCTGTAACCAAAATGTGTGGTTTCTTCCACAATAGGGTCTTACCATCTAGTTATTGAGGGCAACCAACATAAATAATAGTAGCCTGCATTGTTCAGAGGGTCTCTGGAGCCTCCCTGACCAACAACATATAGGGAGGTGTGACCCAGAAGTTCCTCTGACCCTATGCTGACAAGCCATGGCTGCACCTCCTTCTCATGCTCTGCGGAAGGAGTCAAGTCAGGGGCTATGGATATATAAAGCAGGAAAACCAGGAGGCCGCTCTCTTGCCATTTTGTGTGGCTGTCAGAAAGCCGCTGGACTTAGGTTTGGGTGTGGACTTTGGAGCACAGCTGCGATTGCACCTCCTTCTCATGCTCTGCGGAAGGAGTCAAGTCAGGGGCTATGGATATATAAAGCAGGAAAACCAGGAGGCCGCTCTCTTGCCATTTTGTGTGGCTGTCAGAAAGCCGCTGGACTTAGGTTTGGGTGTGGACTTTGGAGCACAACTGCGATTGGGGTAGGCGCCATTTTTGGAATAGAGTGTGGCGAAAGGTGGGACAAGACCAAGGGCAGACACCCCGCCCATCTCGGGAGCTCCAAAGTGGGGCAAGACGAGGCACTCGGACCAGTGAGAAGGCGCCAGATGGGCAAGGCATTGTTCAAAAAGCTTCCTCAGGCGAAAAGCTGATGGAGACCACAGAGCGGGATGAGCTGGTGGTGGGTGGTCCAAATATAAGCCTATGAGAACCCATGTCTTTGTAAATCACCCTCTTTCCCAGATATCATATAAACTATGCAAAATCCACACAGAATGTCTTATGTCAGTTTGTCAATCCACATCAGGACCAGGAGACCCTGAGTGATATGTGGGTCTCCCAGCAGGAAGGGAAAAATTTAGTGAAACAGAAGGTAACCTGTGCCTGGCACTGAGAGTTTCACTTAATAATCCATGTCCTCTGAGAGCAGCACTGCAACCCATGCAAGGACCTCTGTTCATGTCCCTTTTAATTATATTTTTAATTATCTCACAAAGTACTGGGTTTCCATAAGGCTTTTCATACATCTAAAGATCAAATTTATCATGTGATGAAGAATAACACTCTGTTCTACATTCTTATATAAATCAGGAGAAAACAGTACTTTAATATAAAATAAATTCCTCCAAAGGCAATAAATGCAACATAATCAATTCTCTGAGGAAGTAAGATTGATTTGGTTGGTTAACTAATTTCTGCATCAAAACTGCCTCATACGTAGTAGATTCTCAATACACATTTGACACATAAAGAACAACTTCATGTGTGTGATCAGCAGTAGATCATGCCTTTATCACCGTTCCGCAGTGAAGTTTTCTTTCTAACCTGGAATCTCTTCAAAATTGTAAGTAAATTACTCATTCTGAAATTTCCTTCCTAATATAGCCAAGGCATACAATTTTTATTTCATTAAATTTATTTCTAAAATTATTCAATATTAAAAGAAATGTGCTATATAGATCTTCATTTTTTAATTGCCTTTCTCCAGTTTCAAAACACACACATACCCGCAATGTTTGTGCATTGGACAGAGCCTACTGCCTAAGAATCTCACTCTGTTGCAACACACACACACACACACACACACACACACACACACACACCCTCATGAAAACACATACATACAGGTGAGTCAACAGCCAGAACTGTAAAATAACAGAGCAGCATTGTAAACATTAGAAAGCTCGGGCTTGGGGTTGGAGAGATGGCTCAGCAGTTAAGAGGACTGACTACTCTTGCAGAGGACCCAGGTTCGATTCCCAGCACCCTATGAACCACCCTTAACTCCAGTTCCAGGGGAATCCAATGCCCTCTTCTGGCCTCTATGGCATTGTATGACACAGTGCATTCACATACATGCAGGCACTACACTCATACACAGAAAATAAAAATAATAAATAAAATATCAAAAACAAGAAAGCTCTGGCTTGTGATTTATAATGTACTTCATCATGTTCATAGTCAGAGCACATAAAATCAAAATGATTTCATATTTGAAGGGAAACATTGTTTTTTAATAGATTATAATAAAACCAGAGGTCAATAGCTTAATGAACATACCAAGACGTATATAAGTGGCCTGCTTGTCCATCAAGCAGGACCAGTGTAGGTCTGTGGTGGTTTGAATGAAAATGTCCCCCATAGGCTCTAAGTATTTGGACATTTTGTCCCCAGATGATGGCGCTGTTTTGGGGAGGTTTTAGAAGGTGTGTCTATCCTGGAGGAAGCACATCACTGGGGGTGGGTGTAGAGAGTTCTTAAGCCTTGCTGGGTCTGCAGTTGCTCTCTTGCTTCCTGTGCCTGCGTAATGATGTGAGAGCTTAGCTTCTGCGGCTCCTCCTCCAGCCACCTCTGCCGCCATGACTCCCCGCCAAGATAGACTGTAATTCCCCTGGAACCATAAGCTCAAATAAACTCTTCCTTCTATAAATTACTTTGGTCAGTGTTTCTATCACAGCAACAGAAAAGTGACTAATACAAGTTCTTACAGAAAAAAACTAATTACCAGTTGGCGATATTTCTTTGAAGAAACCAAGAACTATGAAAACTGAATTTGTACTCTTTTAATCAGCTTTTCTGCAAATCTTCTCCTTAAGTACCTATCTCATCCTTTTCACTTTTTTGTTTTGGTCTTTTTGAGACAGGGTCTCCCTGTAGCCCCCGCTGGCCTGTACTCTTTATGTAGACCAGGCTGGCCTTGACCTCACAGAGATCTGCCTGCCTCTGCCTCCAGAATGTTGGGATCAAAGGCGTGTGCCACCATGCTCAGCTTATCCTTACCACTTTTAATGAGAAGAAAGATGAATTGGAGATTTAGAACTGGAAATATGTAGAAGATTCATTCTTATAGTAGACCTGTGTTTATGCTCAAGAAACAATAAAGTCTAAGGATACTGTAGAGAAATGTGTTACTCTTAGCTCCCAATAAGAAAACAGTAAATTGAAATCTCTCACTTCCAGTCAACATGGATTAACAGTTTGTCCTCTGACCTTAAATAACTACAAGATCAAACAAAAACATATGAGGAAAAGTAGATTCCAGGACTGGGGAGATGGCTCAGTGGGAAAGATCGTTTGGTGCACAGGCATGAAGACCTGAGTTCAAATCCCCAGCACCCACCTAAAAAGCCAGGTGTGCTTGCACATGCAACTGAAATATCAGTGCTATGGGGCGTGGAGACAGAAGGGTCACTGGGGCTTGCTGGCCACTAGCCTAACTCTAGGTCAGTAAGAGATCCTGTCTCAAGGGAACAGGGTGGACAGTGATAGAACAGGACACTCTGCATCTTCCTCTGGCCTCCATGCTTGCATAGACACATACACACACATGCACACGCACACACACACACACACACACACATACACATGTAATATACCACACATACATTTACGACACACCTATACTATACACTTTCATCACACTCCTATACCACATACCTATACCACAAACACACACACACACACACAAAAGATCTTTTCAAACAATGTATTATAGGCAGCACATGACTTAATCCCTGGGAAAATAGAAGTTGATGAGGTGAGTCCAAAGATCTTTTCAAACAATGTATTACAGGCAGCACATGACTTAATCCCTGGGAAAATAGAAGTTGATGAGGTGAGTCCTAGTTCTACATGGAAGAATTTCCAGGCTGTAGCACAGAGACAGAGTGAGCCATCAAAGGCTAGTGGTACTCCTAGACTAAGGAAGCAGACATGAGCACTGACACGATGGTTGAGAGGGTAAAGGCACTTGTCATGAAAACTTGATGACCTGAGTTCAATCCCCCAAACCCACATGGTGGAAGGAGAGAACCAACTCCCAAAAGTTGTCCTCTGACCTACACACAGGTCCCATGGCATCTGCACACCCATACTTACACCCACATACACACACATATGCGATACACACATCATATACTTATACAGCAATAATAAATAAAATGCTTTTTTAGAAAAGAAGCCATCAAAAGTCAAACAAGAATATGTGAGAATACCAAGGAGGGAACTGAGCAGAAAGCAGGATTCTTCCCGTCTTAACAGTTACAACATGACAATCTTGGTGTGCGTGAGAAGAAACAGCCCTGAGCCAGGCGAAGAACCCATTAGACCAAACAATTCTCTGAACTCACACAGAGCTGAGTATCTCTGTGGTCCCACCAGTCAGAATGGAAAGCACCTTAAGACCCAGGGTAGAGTCTCCAGAGAAGCAACGCCTTGGAAATGAGACTAAATTATCCCTAGACTAAATATTGCTAGGGATCTGCACTAAGAAAGCTTAAAAGCAAATCTCAAAAAGATCAAAGTAATTCCAAGTAACTCAGCTGCATGCCAAAGCAAAACCAAACACTGTTTAAAGGCATAAGACAAAATCTAGCCCCCAACAGCATGAAATAGACCTGGCACCACATGTATTAGTAATGCATGTCTCCTAACCAAAAAGTAGAAATGAATTGTAAATCATGGGACATTATAGAATTAGCAGAGGATTAAATTAAAATATCTATTAAACTATCCCCAAACTATAATAATAGATATATAAGGGAGAGATGAAAACTTGAACTTGAGGAGGGTAAAATTTTGGATTTTTAAAAAAGAATAATGAGATGACAAAGGATTTAAAGTATGGTGTTTGAATAAGGGGGAAAGTTAACCTGCTTCAAGGAAGCTTGTTGTGGGGCAAAATCCATAAAAAAGGGATGCCACTTCTCAGCTGGCATGAGTGTGGAGAGCGGCTGCCCAGCTCTTAAATCAAAGAAGACAGTGATTGCCACTGTCATAGCGTCATTACCCCAAATCCCTTAGAACACAGTCTCAACAGCAAGAATTTGTGATGCTCTTACATCTTACAGCACATAACCATTTTTGTCAATAATAGCATCCTCTCCCTCTTCCTCTAGGTTTCAAGAGTAAGTTCTACATTAAGTGAGAGGGAAAGCACAAACCATCAAAATATTCAGCCACAGCAGTGAGCTCAGCAACCACCGTGCTTCCACCAGAGCCTTCCCAGTCCTTCCCTCCTGTAAATTTTCCTGTGGGGTGTACTGCTGATGACTGTTTGTACTTTGACACTCTTTCAACTTAGACTTTTCACCACGTTTCTCTTGCTGTGTCCTTTCTTCACCTCTCCCTTTCTGGTTCTTTTGCTGAACCTCAGGGGGGATTAAAGGACAGCTTCAACTTCAGGGAGCCTAGCAATGCATTCTCAGAACTGGTAGTTTTTTTCCTTCGGGCTATTACACAAACTGAGTGAACTCAGTACACTCAGTTTCATCTTGAATTGGTCTGAATAGACTAGGCTGCTGCAGTAACAAACAATTCCAAAATCTTAGAGACTTTAAACAACAAAAAATTTACTTCTTATTCAAGCTGAGTCCACCATTGGTCTAAGATGCTCTCCAGGGCAGCTGTCCCCCATATGTTGGCTGGTATTCCAACTGTTTCAGTTAAATGGCATCTTCATCTTATCATGTACCCTCACCATTGCCAGAGTGGAAAAAAGAGAACTGAGGAAAACGCCCACTCAACTGCATGCCAGATGTCCCCTCTCCTGATTGACGAGAGGCAAGTCATGTGGCTATACCCACCTTCACTGGAACAGAGCATTCCCCTAGTGTGACCAGAGGAAGAAAGTAAGACTCAGTGCCAACACCCAGAAGGACTGTCTTCTGTGACCCTCTTCACATCCAGCAGCAACAACACGATCCAACACATAGGTTCCACACGTGGTTTATATGAAATTATTTTTCTTTGTTCTGCTTAACACATTATGAAACTACATCAGCTTTTATTGCCTGTAACTTTAGGTAATATGTCACGTTAGGTGACTGTCCATGAGAAGAATGTAATATTTGAGCTACTTAGAATGTTTTTATTAGATTAAAGCTAGGTTGTAGAACCTCCCACTTCATATTCCTCATAAATTGATCAGACAAATTTATGTAGCAAGTGCTTGGATTCACATCCCAGTGTCAGTACGCGATCTGATTTCCAGTTCCACTTTCACACCCACTAAGTGACTGGATTAACACTTGGGAACAGCCACTGCAGCAGCCCAAAAGCAACAGGGTTGATGCGATAAAATGAACAAAAAATGAAAATGCTCTTTAATCTGCAAATAAAAATGAGAAAAATATATTTTACCTTTTTTACTTATTATTTATTTATTTATTTATTTATTTGGGGGGTCGCATACCATGGTGCATATGTGGCAGTCAGAGAATGACTTGTAAGTATCACTTCTCTCCTTACCCTTTAGGGTCTAAGGATCAAATTCAAGTTATCAGGCTTGGCAGCAAGTGCCTTTATCCACTGAGCTGCCTCTCCAGCCCAAGAAATAACATATTATTTAAAATATATATAATGTGAAAAGTTAGACTTGGTTTTAAAAATGTATCATTTGGTGGGTAGAAAGACAGTTCAACAGTTAAGAGTAAGTACTGCTCTTGCAGAAGACCAAATTCACTTCCCAGCACCTACATCAGGCAACTCACAACCACCTGTAACTCCAGCTCCAAGGGATCTAAAACTCTCTTCTGGCCTCTCAGGCACCTAAACTCACATGTACATTTCCACACACAGATACACACACATGCATATAATTAAAAGTAATTTTAAAAATCATTTAAAATACATTGGCTAAAATGTACATACTTCAAAAACTTAGACTTGGGTTAAAAAATTCAGCCCAAGATTTTAAGTTTTGACTCATCATATAGTAGTCAAAATATATGAGTTAGTTCTTAGTATAGTATCCAGGTGCATAGAGAAGAGATCTGGAAGTGTTCTTGATGCTGTTATTTGTTGCTTATTTCCTAACTCTGCCAACCCCTGGGCAACCACTCACATTCTGAAATGACCCTAAGGATACGCACTGATTCGGTTCACTCTCATGTCTGGCTCCCAGGAAAGTGCATGAAGACGTCCAAAGTGAAAAATGGCTCAAATCAAACCCATATGTCGGTACTAACATAATAGTACTAACTTGGATGTAAAAGGAGAAAACAGCCAGGGTTTTATGTCCCATGTCTTCTAAAAACAAGGAAGGCTGTGTTCCTAGTGACTGAACTACGTGGCTTTGCATTTTACGTCTACATTATGTGGATTGCCTCATTATGTAAAAAGTTCATTATAATGCTAAATATTTGCTTGATATATTTATCTAATGTCACTTTGTTTCACAACAGATTCATGAGGAACAAATGGAGAAGGGCAAAGAGAAAGAAGGAGGGATGCAGGAAAACTAAGAAGAAAGGTGTGCCAGGGAAGAAGTATAAGCACCTTGAAGCACAGCTCCCAGTCAGTTGGACAAATAAACTCCCACTTGAAGTATCTATAGTTATAGTCTTATGATTAAATACACACAGAAATTTATTTTCCAAAGCAATAAAATTAAAAATATTTTAGTCCTGACAAGGAATTAATTCAACATGTCATAGGAAAAAAAAATCAATCCAACAAATAACCTTATAATGCTTTGGAATTATTGATCACTCATCTTATTTAAGCTAAGAAAGTAATTTCCTTCCATAAAAATGCCCATTTTTCCCTCTGACTAAACAAGAGAACCTTCTAAAATTTTTCTTTCTGACAGCCTTTCTAAATCTCTGCTTGGGAGCAAGTGTGTGCTTCTGGTCTATGTTTTAATTTAGCCTGTGATAAGGAATTCCATTCCATACCAACCCTAAGAAATTAGAGCTCTAAAGTGGCTTCATGTTGCTATTCAAAGTATCATTGGAGGACAACATCTTAAAAACTGATCATCCCTCAAGAAGTATAAACATTAAATAAAACAGTAACCTAACCATCCAGACTGAACTTGGAAGCCTGAAAAAAAGAAAAAAAAATGACATACTTCAAAAAAATACGGTTTTAATTTTAGTCAGCGGAATAGAATAGCATCTTCTGAATGAGACACATTTTCTCCGTAACCTATATGTGGAAACTCAGTTCTGTGAAATAGTCTGACTCATCAATTCTTTTTCCCTTTACCATTTTCTTTTTCAAATTCATGAAATACTAGACATATCATATTGAGTGGCCAAAAATTTGTTCTGGCCCTGCCAGATACTGGTATGTTTCAAATTAACAGAGTTGGCATAAGACTCTGAACATGTAGGACACACTGGCCCCCTGTGACCTCACAATTAAATTAATACAACTTGTCCTGCAGCTACAGACGTTTGAGCCAGTCTGCAGAGCCACAGAGGCAGCAGTGGTATCAAGCATGCTCATTCAGGGCAGCTTTTACTAGCAAGTAAAGCTATGAAAGATAAACAATTTGGAACTTGAACCTAAACTGTAACCTTTGAGCATCAGAGTGGCAGGTAGCGACACACTTCTATGAGTTGTATGATGCTGGGGTCACAAGATGAGGATCAGCACTGATCAGTCATAGTCTGATCATGAAAGAAGAGCTTACTCCACACACTGCTTAGGCCCTCCTGAAAGTTAGAAAGAGTTTGCTGCTGTCTCGCTTGTTTCATGTTTTAAGTCTCTTTAGATGAATGGCTCCCCTATTGAGGAACAGAATGGATGCTACATCGATTGTCAACTTAGACTCAAGAATGAGCTTGGAGACAAGTGTCTGGCCATGTGTCTGAGGGAATTCTAGATGAGGTTAACTGAGTTGGGAAGACCCACCGTGAATGTGAGTGGCACCATTCCATGGGTCCAGGTGTAGGACTAAATAAAAAGGAGAAAGCAAACAGCACCAGCATTCATTCTCTGCTTCCTGACTGAGGATGCAGAGACCAGCAGTGACCAACTGCCTCACACTCCTGCTGCCATGCCTTCCCTGCCCCAATGGACTGTGTCTTCGAACTGTGAGCCAGAGTAAACCATTCCTTCCTTAGCTTGCTTTTGTCAGGTATATTGTCAGAGAAACAAGAGAAGTAACAACGCAGTCGGCCTCACTTAAGAATAACAAACATAACTTGAGGTTGGGTTGGAGAAGTTTCCTCTCCCTCAAAGTGACCTTCCCTCTGACCCTTTGCTGGTACCTCAAATTCCACTACTAAGCACTAGCTCAGAGGAAGTGGAGCCCCTTCCCTCAGGACCACATCACGTCGGTTGCTGTAAGACAGACAGATGCTAAGCTGAGCTGTAGTGGATGAATTTGTGCTGCTGTTTGAAAGGACATCTGTTCCTTGCATGACTCCATGCTCATTCTATGCTCACTCTACTGCCTATGGCTCCTCTGTGCTGTCTGCTACTAAGCAGCTGACACAGATAGTGCAGACCACAAAACCTACAGTATTTACCACAAGGCTATCCTAGCAAGTTTGCCAACTCCTGGTCCACAGCAATGGGCATCCAGGGCACCTGAAGTATGTGGGGCCAGGGGGAGCGGCAGAAGCATGGAGAAACAGCCACCGCAGCAGAGGTCAGAGAGGCAGACAGAGATCAGAGGGACAGACAGAGGTCAGAGGGAAATCCAAGCAGCAGCATTTAGGAACTTTGCACTTCATCTGATCTGTGAAGAGTTTAAAGGAAAAGAAGAGTTATCTCACTCCCTTATATTCAAAACAGCTGGTTGCTTGCTATGAGGGACACGTGCTATAGGGAGACCGTGAGAATACATCTGCAGAAGAATCCAACACACCCCAGACACTAAACTCTGTATCCTTTGTGAAACCACTTCCATGAGCATGCCTGTGTATTAAAGGTAAGCTAGTCAAACCTCCTCCGCCTTGGACAGATCCTAGAGAGCAGAGCAAGCATAGAAGTGTAATTGCCTTTACAATAAGTTGACCAAAAAAGCTTGCATTCCCCACATGTTGGCTAGTTCTTGTCACTGTGATAAAGTACCTGAGAAAACACTTTAAGGGAGAATTTACTTTGGCTCACGGTTTCCAAGGTTTTGATCCATCTTGACCGAAGGCATGATGAAGCAAAATTGATCACCTCATGGCCAGGAAGCAGAGCTCAAATGAAGGACCAGTAGTCAAAAGCGATACCCTTAAGGGCATGCCTCCGGTGGGCCCCTCCTCCTACTCCCACCTTGTAATAATCCCCTCAACTCTGGATTCAATTCCTTGTTGGAGTAATCCAGTGCTGGGATTAATTTGCTAGTGAGACAATCAGCTTTCAGTGCCGCCAGTGGTGACCAGGCCTTCAACACACCTGGGCAGACGCTTCACATCCATCCTATAGACATTCTGCAAACTGGAGGAGACAAAATTGTGAGCTACTCAAACGTGGGATAAAGAGGGAAATGCGGGGGGGTCAAAAGCAGTCTGAGCCACAGACTTGCTGATGGGGATGACAGTGAGCACCAGTGGGCAGAGCTGGCAAGGGAATTTGAGCATCATCATATTTAATATTCAGTTTTTAAGTTGTTTGCTTCTCTTTATGTTGAGATGTAACAACTCTACACACACTCCCCATTAGCCTCCAGACAGTCATAAAATATATCTGTAATATATGCCAACCTGCTAATATGATGGGCTTGGAACATTTGGCTTGCAATGAAGACAAACTTAAGCTCTCCCATTCTTTCCACCAAAGAAAAAGAGAAATTACTCAAATTAAGAGAGTAGGAACAAGTTCACATTATGTGGGTTAGGAAGTCAAGATATTTCATATAAATGTTTACAAGGGTCATTCTAGAAGGACAGAGCATTTGCAGTCCATTGTGCAAACTCAAATTAAGGAAGTCAAGCACTAATTTGCGAGATGACTTTGTACATAGGTTGGGTCATACACCTACTTCCCAGGGAGACCCAGAGTCCAAGCCAGTCTTCCAACTCCAGGTCAGGTCCACTCTACCACCGCTGCCCCACCAAGGAGCTTCCCTAGGCCCAGCTGTGCTGCCGATGGGTTTTGAGCCAGATATGCCCCCAAACTGGAGTTTCTTCAGGCTATAAGTTACTGAAGACAACTCTGAGACTCATTTAAAGAGTAAGTGTGCCTCCCTGAAGGACATTGTCTAAGGTAAATCTTTTGAGTCTAAATCTACCTGTTAACAGATAACATGAACATTTTCAATTCATTGACCCAAAAGTGACAAAGGAAGTAAAACTTTCAACCAAACAAGATGGAATGCTCCAAGGGACCCAGGTAAGGTCAGAGCTACACAGGATGCTTTTGCCTGCCCCCACGGCTGCCAGCCCCCAGGAGAGGAAGCGGGCCCAGGTATGGTTACATGTAATCTAGAAATCCTGGAGCAGAGAGCCTGAGAAAAAATAACTTGTTCAGAAAGCCCGGTAGCTAGGCGCCTTCACTAAGAAAGGTCCTTATTAGCCATGGTGTTTGAGAATTAATAAAATTCTGTACTTTTTGTAGTTTTTGATAGAATCATTCGTAAACATTTTAGACATAAGAAGGAAGCTATTCAAGCTTTAACCAACTTAATTTTAGAACCTGTACCAATTGTTTAACATTTCTGATTTCATTATCAGTAAAAGTTCACAATGCCTACTTTACAATTTTCAGAACTGAAGATGTAGATTATATATTCTACATCACCCTGCCTGGTAGCAACAGCACTCGGTACGTGATGTGCAATATCACAAGTCATAATTAGTTAATTAAGCAGAGCTGGCCGATGTAGAAGCAACAGTAAGAGCCGTTACAGTGTGCCGGAGGAAGCCCCTCCTGGCAAGAGTCAAGTTCAACCTCATGATGCCAGATATTCCCCCAGGAAACTCTCCAAGAGTCCTGGGACCCAAGAGGCGCAACCTGATGAGACAGTAATAGATTTCACCTTCCACAGGAGCATAACTGTCCCTCAGCACTGTAATCTGTTTTTGTCCTACCTCAGCTACCACCATAAAAACCTTCAAAATCACCTGATTTGAAACATAGAAGCTACAATTTACTTTCTTCCAAATCTTTGCAATGTTTGTTTAAACAACAAACTTTGACAAGGTCAAGACTGCGTTTGAGATGTGCAAGTCAAAGGGCATGACAACAGAGATCCCTAGACAACTGAGCTGGAACCACAATCCTGGGAAAGATTTTGTGTGGCAGGAAGGTTGTTTCAAAGAATAAACAGATCCCAAATCAACAGAACCTGGAGTCTGCCCTTAAGATCACTATTTCAAGCCAGGTGTGGTGGTGCACACCTTTAATCCCAGCCCTCAGGAGGCAGAGGCAGGCAGATCTCTGTGAGTTCAAGGCCCTCCCAGTCTACATAGTGAATTCTAAGCCAGCTGGGGCTACAGGGAGATCCTGTCTCAAAAAGACCAAAAACAAAACGAAACAAAAGATCCACCATTTCAAGCCACATAAATAGGTGAAAGTCAAATGGCCTCTCCAAGCCCCACCATCCCTCATTTTAACTGGCAGCTGGTGACTCATCTATTGACCACATTGGAATATTTACATGGTTGCACTTTATAAACTATGATATGCTGTCTGAAAATTATTACTATGACTTCTTCTCCACACAAAGCAAAACAAGTAACTTTGGGGTTTATGGGTACCCATTAAGCTGACAATTCAATACCAGGGATATTTTCTGGGTTTTTGTTGTTGTTGTTGTTGATGATGATGATGATTTTTAATCTTTGTTTCCAGAATGACCTTGATGCTGCTTTGCACAAGTTCCTAAAATGGAGAGTAAACAAGGCAATCCGGACTCTTGTAGACCTTGTAGTGACTCTGCATTTAATAGGTCAGTCTCCACTCTACCCAGGATCTCATCACAGTTATCAGCTTTACTGTGGGCAGAATAAACAAGGCTCCTTTGGAAAACCTTGTAACTTGAGACTGGTCTTGGGAATATCTTCTTCTCTTTGGCTCTTTTGTCCAATGTTCAGGTTCCTCTTATTGTTCCCTAGTTACCCAGAACATTCCAGCCAGGCACCATGGTGAAGAACTCCTTCCCCAGTATGGACATTTTTAGTTCTCCATCCTCCTTTCACATATCAAACCAAACCTATTCCAAGTTGCATCATTTTTATAAGACCTCTCCACTAATGAAAGTCAGCAATGTCTCCTTCGGGTATAGGAGTTTCATTGGGATCTCCTGTTTGTTGTTGTTGTTGCTGCTGCTGCTGCTGCTGATGATGATGATGATGATGATGATAATGAAGAAGAAGAAGAAGATGATGAGGATAAAGATGAGAAGAGGATGAGGATGATGTTCTGAGATGGGGTTGTCACTATGTTACCCAGGCTGGCCTTGCAGTCCCAGGTTCAAGTGATTCCCCTGTCTTAACTTCTTGCATAGCAAAGATGCTACAAGTATGAACCACTGTACTCAACTTCACTTGAATCTTCTTAAGACATGTTTGAAAGGTTATAGTGACAGGAGAATTTTTAAATCATCATCAGAGGTATTTGAGGCATTCACATATACCCTCAATGTATTTATTCACTAAGCATTATCCACTACCCAGCATGGATTAGAAATCAGTAGGGAAGGGCGGGGATGACAGAGATCATGAAGGCAGTGTGTCGTGAGAGGCTGGGGGTAGGACAACAGTCCTGGGCACACACCAGGGAAAATGTGGCTTTCAGCCAAATCTCAAATCAAGCCATCACATCACACCGACACCCTGCATGAGTCTCAGCCACAATGGAACAGTTTAAGGTACAGTTAAGGGGCTTGGTTGGATCAGGAGGTAAGAGTGTTTGCCCCCAAGGCTGATGACCTGAGTTCAATCCCTAGAGACCACATGGTGGAAGGAGAGAACAAACTCCTATAAGTTATCCTCTGACCTCCACACACACTCCATAGCACATGTGTGTGTGCACACATAAGAAATGACTAAGTAAATAAATTAAATGTTTGTAAAAGGGAGCTATTGAGGGATGGCCAGGTTTGGTGGTGCAGGCCTTTAATCCCAGCACTCAGGAGGCAGAGGCAGGTGCATCTCTGTGAGATGGAGGCCAGCATGGTCTGCATACTGAGTTTTAGGCCAGCTGAGTCTGGAAAAATGAAAAAATGAATTAATTGAGAGGTTATCAGAGATGGCTCAGCAGTTAAGAGCTCTTCCTGTTCGTCCAGAGGACCTGAGTTCAGTTTCCGGCACCCACGTTGGGTGGTTCACAACTGCCTGTAATGCAGCTCCAGCAATCCAACAACCTATTATGACCTCCTCAGGCACACACACACACACACACACACACACACACACACTGCATACAAAGGTACATACACATGAATAAAAAAAAATAAATATTTTTTTAAAAAGAGAATTAATTGAAAGGAAAGAAGTTTACTAAGACAATACATAGTATATGCTTTCCCTCAAAGATTGCCTGATCACACAATACATAGTATATGCTTTCCCTCAAAGATTGCCTGATCACACAATACATAGTATATGCTTTCCCTCAAAGATTGCCCAGTCACACAATACATAGTATATGCTTTTCCTCAAAGATTGCCCAATCACACAGAAAAGACAGGAAAGTACTTCAAGGTAAGGTAAGCAGATGCAGGTCTGTTATTAGCTAAATCAAGTATCACTGATACCAGATAAATACCAAAAACTAGAAGAACTCTGTCTCCTATTAAACAATGTGTGTGTATGTGACACTAGCACCCCATGTCAGAGTAATAAGAATTAGCTCGTACCCATCAAGAACAAATGTCTCAGGATAAGAACTAACAACCAAACCTAGGTCCTGAAAAAGCGTCTTGGGAATATTTATAGCATAGCTCTGCTGAGTTTTCTTTACCACTGTAGTAGTAATTGATCCACAGTTGTTCAGTTCATGAGGTCAACTTGTTTCCAAAGAGCTTATTCTATAAATCCATAATTGTGGTCATTTCAGGCAAGCCAAATGAAAAGACAAGGTTTTTATCCCCTTTGTCTTAATTAGACTGTTTTATACTAAGTTGTACAATTTACTAAGTCACCATCACTCCCTGGTGGCGAGGCTGTCAACGCACCATTGGAGTTAGGTAATGAAATGCAGCGAATATCTGTGGTAAAGGTGCCTGCCAGAGAACACAGGCTTGGAGTTAGTGGCAGTGAACAGGATGGAGAGATAGGTGGGAAATTTGGAAGGACACTTAAACAGTCACATCAAAAGGGGTTTCCATCATAGCCTGGAAACATGGATGAGGCACTTTCCACAGCTGGGTGGATTGTGGTTGAAACCAACCAATAAACAAAAAGCAGACTTTGGAATGAAGATCATCAGTTTGGACTTGGATCTGTTGAAGTCTAAGTTCCTCCAATGTCTTAAACTTCAAAGTCTCAGCTTCAGACATCAATGTAGTCAGCAATTCGTTTTACATTCGGGAAAAGCCAAAGAGTCAGTCAAGAAGAAGGCCAAAGACCAAGCTTTGAGAGGCCTCCAAGAGAAGAATGAGGAGAAGAAAGGGGAAGCCCAGCTGGCCAGAGCGGAGGGGACAGCCACAGACTGGGTGCCAAGAAGCCTTGACACAACCTAGAATCACCTGGGAAGAGAGTCTCCAAGAGGAACTGTACAGATCAGGCTGGCTTATGGGCATGTCTGTGGGAGATTGCCTTCACTACCGTAACTGATTAGAGGAAGACCCAGCCCACTGCGGGAGGTGCCATTCCCAGGTTTCAGATCCTGGGTCGTGTGAGAGTAGGGAAAGCTAGCTGGGCACTACACACCAGGCACTCGGTTCTCCCCACCTCTCACTGTAGATGTGACCAGCTGCTTTTGTTTCCTACCACCTCGACTTCCCTGCTATAACGGTTGGTAGCCTGGAACTGTGAGTTAAAATAAGCCCTTTTCCCCTAAGTTGTTTTTTCGTCAGGATATTTTATCATCACAACAGAGATTAAACTAAGGCAAAGCCAAAGAAAGAGGGTTTATCAGGAAGCAGGCAGTCGACTGTATGAATGTGCTCACAGTGAAGGGCAGGGAGCAGTGACCACTGCCTGCAATAGAAACTGAAAGTGGCAGGTCCCATAAGCAGAAGCTGTTTCAGTGGAACAAAAACAGCCTTTGGCCAGGTGTCGTCGTTGTTGCTGCAATAAAACACCATGACCAAGGCAACTTATAAAAGATGAGTTTACTTGGGCTCACAGTTCCAGAAGGAAAAGAATCCACCATGGCAGAGGAGGGAGGGCAGGAGGCTGTCAGAGCAGAAAGCTGAGAACTCACATCTTCAAGACGACACAGGAAGCAAAGGGGGCAAACCGGAAGTGTGAAGATGCTATGAACTCTCAAAAGCTTCAGCAACAGGCTTCCTCTAGCTAGGCCATACCCATAAAGGTTCCGTGGACCTCCCCAAACAGTGCCACCAACTGACCATGTGTTCAAATACATGAGCCTATAGGGGACACTTCTCACTCAAACCGCTACACTCTGTAATCCCAGTACTGGGGATGGAGGTAGAAAGATCAAGAGTTCCAGGTCATTCTTAGCTGGATATGGAGTTTAGGGCCAGCCTGTGGTACATGATACAATGCCACAGTTGCAGAAAGCCAGCATTATCAGTCACTTCCCTCCCTCCTGGGAGGACTGTTTGTTGAGACAGCCTGTTTCCCAAGGCAACCTGTCTCCTTGAGTAACTGGTCCCAAGAAGAGACCAAACACCCTTGGTCTCTCAAGAAAAACAGGTGCCAGGAAGAAGAAAGCCATAAACGTCTCCTGATCTGCACGTAGTCAGCCAGCCACAGACATATCCTCCGTAAGCCCCAACTGCCCCTCCCTCAGAGCAGCGGTCATTTCCAGCATGTTCGAAGACTGCTGTTCCTCTCTGAGGTGCTTCAATAAGCTCAGTCTTGTCTGAGGTCAGGTGTGGGCTCCTCCTCCCTCTCCTGCTGTTCCTGTGTTGTGCCCCAGTACCTAACAGTATGGAACCCCTGCCTCAAAACAAAAAGGAACGGCTTTAACAGCCCATATATTCATTTACACATTAAATAGCTATTAAAAATGGCTACTTTATTTGAAAAAAAAGAAGAGTGACCAATACCAAATGAGTCTCTGCCTCTATTGGGTTAACACTCCTGAGACAAATCCAAGAAGATCATGGCAAGCTGGGTTAAGTCATATATTCATTTACACATTAAATAGCTATTAAAAATGGCTACTTTATTTGAAAAAAAAAAAGAAGAGTGACCAATACCAAATCAGTCTCTGCCTCTATTGGGTTAACACTCCTGAGACAAATCCAAGAAGATCATGGCAAGCTGGGTTAAGTCCTACTCCCCCCGCCCACCAAAAAAAAATGAAGATGAAACTAAAGTGTGATGTTAATACTGTCAACTGGATGGGGCTTAGTTGGCCTCAGTCTCACAGTGACCCCTTGCCTCTGCCTCCTGAGCTCTTGGATTAAAGCTTGTGTCACCACACCTGGCTATATATTTTTAAGTGACACAAAGTAATCGTCCATATCATGGCGTACAGTATGACATTCAGTACATGTGTGAACCATTTCTCTTCATTGGGAAACATTCAAAATTCTCTTACTAGGTATTCTGAAGCATGCAATTAGTTATTGTCAATCACGGTTATGCTCTTGTGCAATAGAACATGAGAAAATATTCTTATTCAGTGGCTCCCCTGATCCCATCAGCCATCTTTGCTCCAACTCCCAGTTACCACATTCTTCCTGGGCTCTGGTAGTTACTCTTCAGCTCTCTCCTGTGATACCAAGTTTTCAGGGTCTACAAGTAAGAAGGTGTAATCTTTGTCTTTCTGTACCTGACTTGCTTCATATATCAACCCTCATCCATGTTGCTGCAAATGACAGAATTTCATTTTTTACGGTTGTATATTATAATACTCCATTATGCCACATTTTCTTTACCCATTCATCAGTCCATGAACACCATGGTTCATTCCAAATCTTGGCTGTTGTGAACAGTGCTGCAATAAACATGAGCTTGCAGGTGTCTCTTTGATACATTTATTTCATGTCCTTTGAATATATGTCCAGGAGACAGATGACTGGGTCATATAGCAATTCTATTTCTGGTGTTATTAGGAACCTTCTTACTGTTTGTTCCACAATGGCAGGACTAATTCACACCCCCCACCAACTACATAGAAGACTTCCCCTTTCTCCACAACCTCACTAGAATGTGATGGGGGGGGTTCCCTCTCCTTTTTAAAAAATTTTTATTTATTATTTTTATTTGTGTGTATGAGTGTATTGCCTGCATGTGGACACCCATGTGCAATGCCTACAGAAGCCAGAAGAGGGCGTCAGATCCCCTAGAACTGGAGCTACAGATGATTGTTAGCCTCCATGTGGGTGTTGCGAATTGAACCCGGGTCTTCTGCAAGAGCAGTCAGTGCTCTTAACCGCTGAGCCATCTCTCCAGCCCCTTCCTCTCCTTTTTGATACTAGGCATTCCCCTGGGATGAAATGCTATCTCATAGTCATTTTTATTCACATTTCCCTGGTGGCTGATGAGGAACAGCATTTTTTCATGTACTTGCTGACTATTCACATGTCTTCCTTTGAGAGTTATCTAACAAGTCACCAAAATAGACAGTTTTAACTTGAAACCCACAGGTAGACTGGGCTGGGACTGGTCTATGATTCTCCCAATGCTCCATTTATAAAATTATATTTGATGATACATATGTACCCATAATGTGATTTAATCTCAAAACTCTACCATATCCAAGAAGCACATTGAAGTAGCTAAAAATAAATAAATAAAAATCATTTTAAAATTCCAAGTTTTACTAGGTGTGGTCATACACATCTGTGATTCCAGTACTTGGGAGACAAAGGCAAGAAGCCTGGGAAGTTCAAGGCCAGCCTGGTCCACACAGCAAGATCCTGTTTGCGGGAAGGGAGGGAGAAGAGAGAGTGAGAGACAGAGACAGAGAGAGAGGAAGGAGGGGTCATGTTCTAACCACTTCTTGCCGCCCTGTCCTTTGGCTCATTCGCTGCACGTATGCTACCATTCCTCTCCTCGGAACCCTGAGAGAAGAGCCTTCCGCACCCGACACTCCTCCTGCACCCCCCACCCCCACCACTCCTGAAACCACTTCCTTCCTCTCTGTCTAGTCGTCCCTTTCTCTTTCTTTCTAGTAACTTCACCATGGAGATCAACTTAGTTCCTCTCCTGCCAAAAGCAATCTTTGAAAGAAGAGCTGTGTTTCCCTTGGGCCAAGCATGGTACTGCCAGTCAAGGACCTTTGTTTCATCATAAGTATTTTTGTAGCTTTGGTTTTCATCAGATTTTTACAATGTTTTGCAAATATATTAATAGCACCCGAATCTCACTTGCGATGTGTGATAAAATACTCCGACCAAAAGTAACAGGGGAGGGAGGGTTCATTTGGCTGACATCACTGTCACATCCCATCCAAGAGCAGGGACAGAGTGGATGCACGCATGCCTAGGAGTCAGCTCACTTTCTCTACTCCTACACAGTGCAGAACCCAAACCCAAAAAACCCTACGACCCAAGTAGGCTGGGTCAGTCCACCTCCGTAAACCCAACTGAGAAAAATTCCTCGCAGGCCAACCTGATCTAGACAGTCCCTCACTGAGCCACTTTCATGAGGTGTGGAAAATTGGCAATTATAACCAACTGTGACAGTCATCAAAAGCACAAAGTATGGAGGGAGAGGGAAGAGTGAGACAGTTGCTCAGCAACTGAGGGAACTGAGCAAGGTCATCTTCCCATTCTCTAAGAGTCAGCCTAGTCCACAGATAGATTGTCACGCTGTGGTTATTCACCCTCACCACAAACTGCCCCAAACAAGTGAGTGGGTGTGGAGGAGACTTCAGACAAAGCAAATGGAGTGACTGGGCCTGGCCTGGAAGGGCAAGACTCTTGTAAACAAATGCGCTCCGCTTTGAACATGCTCCAGTAAGCAGCCCTGGATAAACTGCTGAGTTAGATCATCCATCCAGTAGTGGGTGATGTTTTCATTCCAACCAAATAAGAAGCTAATGAAGATATGTAAACAGTGATTCTATCCGACCACTAACTTGCTGTTTTGGGACCATTCGGAGGCCTTTTGTGGTAAGACGCAAAAGAAATAAAACACGGAAATAAAACATGCTCTAACCTCACCTTCCCTTCCCCAGCTAGTCTCTTCACCACCTTCAAGGCCCAAATGAAGACTTCTTTCTCTCTTAAGCCCTCTCTCCAGGTTTGGCTGAAGGTCTCCTCTCTTATCCCCACCACATCCTGTGAATTCTATCGTTTCACTGACCGCCTTCTTACTAAATCTGTGTCTCCCCTACAAAGTGTGAATGTCTAAGAAATAGGCAATGGATCTTTTTCTCTTTTTTTCTGAATGCCTAGCAATTCAATACTTAGCAAAGTAGTTAAGTATTCACAGAAAAGCCAGGATCCAAATTCAGTGCTTTGCTATGACTTAAAGGTTGGCCTGCAGAGAAGCTGTTTGTAGACAGGAATGGAGGCATCCTCAGCCCAGATGAAGCCATTCCATTTCCTGGAAAAGCAGTGGGTGGGTGGGAACAGGAAGTTGGTGGTGGAATTAGGAAAAGAAGCATTACCCACTCTTCAGTCATCTACAGAAGCATATTATTTGACCTTTGCAAGGGAGCTTCCCAAACTGTTTCTAACCCTGTCCTATCCAGTTTCCCTCTGAATCATTCAAGAACCATGCTGGTATGTGAGGATCGCTAAGTTATTGCAGCAATTTTTTTAATAAAATATGGCAAGTTTTACATCTCAGAGAAGCTGCTTGTGGCTTGCACCTCATATATCTGGGTACACAGAAGTTCAACATCTGAGGTCTTCTGGGTCAAGCAAAACAATTGAACTAACTATGAAGTCACCTGCATTGGAACTGCCCGCCAGTTTGTGTAACAGAGACATAGGAGTTCCTCAGATCTAGTCAATAAGATTTCCTGAGGTTGTGGGCTAGAGAGATCACCCTCCTTAAGGACCTTCTGAGTGATCGCATACCAAAACAGCTCAGAGACTCATAATTGGTTGAGGCACTACTGTTGAATGCTCAGCCCTAAATGGGACATCTACATTACCCTCTTGAAGGCTCAGAAACATTGCACAGAAAGGAGTAGAAAAACCTTATGTCAGAAAAAGGAGACCAGTGCTGTGGAATGCTGTCTTCCAGGCGAGACGTGGCCTTGAACTTCAGCACCCGTGTTATCTGCACAAGACTGGACCTATCAGCATTGTCATAGAGGGCTGAAAGGTTCATGAAGCGCCCCCCCTCAAGAATCTGTTTATAGTTGCTGGGGAAAGAAGAGGCACTCTCATCAGTGGTATAGCCCCAAGTCAATTGCCCATGGTCCTGTAAATAATCCTTCACCCATGTTCTGTAAGCAACCTTAATCATACTCATTGGTCATACATACAAAAAAAACAACCGTCCTAGAGATTATGTCTCCAGAACAGCCTTTGGGGGTCTTCTCTCAGACTCATGACGTGCCTCCTCCCATCATGATCACCATAGGGTCTGACTCCCCTGCTACACTGTGCCCCAAGAGGACAGTAGACTTTCCTGCTTGTTCATATGTCATCCCTGGGATTTTGAATAGTGATGATGAACTGAATGAATGAAGTTTACACACTCTAGAGACAGATGTCCAGAAGGCCAGAGCTGAAGCTTCTGCTGAGGACACCAAGCTTCTCGGCAGCCCGGGCCTGGCTCCCTCCCCATCCTTCTCCGCAACTCAACTTTCTTCTCAGCAGTTCAGTAATCTTTGCTGTCATCAACTGCTTCTTCTTTACCCTTACCTTTGTTTCCCTGTGCTTTTGTAAATATTTTGTTTATTATTTTCATTTTATGCATATGAGTGTGCCACCTGCATGTCAGTGCACCGTGTTGTGCAAAGCCCACAGAGGTCAGATGAGGGTGTCGGATCCCCTGGAACTGGAGTTCTGGACAGTTGTTAGCTACCATGTGGGTGCTGGGATCCAACCCAGGTCCTCTGCAAGGGCAGCCCTTGCTCTTAAAGCTGAGCCACCTCTGAACCCTTCCCTGTGCTTTTGCTCAAGCTGCTCCTTTGTTTCCTGAAGCTGTTACCAATGTGCTGGTTCTTCATTCACACTTGCTGTGACCTCCTGAAGTGGTACTCATTCTCTGTAAGCTTCTGCTCAGGCGTCTCATTTTTAAATACCTTCCATCCTCATGGCTCCAGGAAACTCTCTTCAGTAGTGAAACTGGTGATGCATATTTCCACCCTTGCCCTTTCCACATTGTTTCATAAGACTCTCTGTCCTTGCTGATTTCCACCTGACACTATGAACTCCTAGAGAATGGGAAATCAGGTCATCTTTTCTTTTTTTTCTTTTGAGACAGGGTCTCATATATCTCAGGCTTGCTCCCAACTAACTATGAATCTAAGGATGGCATCGAACTCCTGGTCCTCCCGTTTCTACTTCCCAAGTTCTGGGATTACAGCTTCTGATATCACATCCAGTTTATGTGGTACTAGGAATCTAACCCAAAGCCTCATACATGCTAACAAATCATACTACCAGCTAAGCTACATCACCAGCCCCTGAACCATGTTTTATTTGTCTATTTATCTCTAATTTATAGCTCAGATCACAGCACAGTAGTGATTGAATGAGTTACTATTTAAAGAATAAATGAACAAACATGAAAATGCAGCTAAATTCTCAGGCACAATTATGAAGTCAAACAGCAATATGTGTATGTCAACACTGCCCAAACTAACATTTGGATAGGCTGCTACCAACAGGGCACTAGGAGTCAAAGGCCTCAGTGAGCAGACTCAGGTGTCTTGTTAGATTGTTGAGGAAAGTTAAGCCAGAAAGGACCACCAGCTACTGGCACTACAAACCAGGTAGAAAAGAACCTGAGGGTTCCAAGACGACTCTGTCATAGCAAAAAAAAAAAAAAAAAAAAAAAACTAGCTCATAAGCCTGGTGCAGGTCAGGACAAGGGACTGTGCAACCAGTGGCCATAAAACATGAAAGGAAATCTAGACAGTGGGGAAATCCATACATAAAGTAATCAGTTGCCATGGCTTCTGGGTGAGTAGGTTTTCAGATGCTTTATTGAGCCAATAATGTCATTTCAAAGTGAGAGTACTCCCTGAATTAGATCTGAAATAACCTGTCATTAAACTCTAAATTAAACAGACAAAATCATGTTATCGTTATTCCTAAGTGCCCAATATCCCAGCTTCCCACTGTTACTTAAGCAAATTACTACAAAGTCAGTGGTTTAAAACGTCACAATTTTATTATCTCTCACTTCTGGAGAAATCCACAAGGTCACTGTCAAGGTTTTAACAAGGCTCTGTTTATTCTGCGCTGCTTAGAATCTGCCCTTGCTTTTCCAGCCTCCAGAGGCTGCCTACAGGCAGCAGCTGTGCACATGCAGAGTCTGCCCACACACATGGGCTCCTGTCTCCTTCCAGCAATGGTGTCACCCCAGCCTCTGTTTCCATGGTCTCATCTGTGACTCACTCTGAAGCCCCTGCCTCCTTCCTAGAAAACTCCATGTGGTTACCCTGGCCTACCCAAACAGCCCAAGACAGCATCCTTTCTAAAAATCTTAATGACATTGGCGAGCACTTTCACCATGTAAAACAGCATGTTCCCAGGTTCCTTAAACAAGGCAACATGTTCATAGGTTGGGGGCCGGGGGGAAGTGTGATGGTATGTCCCCATAGACTCATGTATTTGAAAACTTGGTCCCCAGCTGGTGGCACTCTTTGGGAGATTGTGGAACCTTTGGAGGTGCAGCCTTGCTGGAGGAAGCTTGTCACTGGGTGTCTGCTTTAAGAGTTCATAGCCTTGCCCCACTTCAGTTCATTCTCTGCCTCATTGTTTGTGGTTGAAGATGTGAGCTCTCAGCCCCCTGTTCCTGCTTCTTACTGCCATGCCTCCCCGCCATGAAGAACTCTTATCCCGTTGGAATTGTAAACCAAAATAAACTCTTTCATAAGTCACTTTTGGTCATGGTGTTTTATCATAACAGAAAAGTAACTACTACATAGGCATAATTTTACCTACAGGAGTTCTGAGGATCATGCCATAGGAAGAAAATTTGTTAAAAACTGAATAAAATTTCAATATAACCAGCAAGTGTATAACTCCAAAATCCTAAGAATGACAGGACATGATGAAAGTAATACAAAAATCTGGAAAAAAAAAAGGGAGAATTAAAATTGTGTAATAATTTTCAGTGTCATTGTTTTTCTCAATTCAAAATAAGAATATAAGGCATTAAGTAGTTAGCATTATAAGCTCTAGACAGGGAACCAGAAAAAAGTCAGAACACAGCAAATTTCACATGTTCATATCAGAGTCCATTGGAATTTCTTGACAAGAGCTTCCAAAAGCATCCCTCTATTAGATTCCTCCTCATTTTTCTTTTGTCTACCAAGGCTGAACTCAAGAGTGATGGACCCAGTATTTGTTTTCATGCACTTTCATAGCTGTTGGAGTGGCTAGAATGTGTCAGTTCCCTCTCAAAGGCTTCTAGATAGGGGGAGAAACAAAATTTATCCATCATTTTAGAACAATAGCAGGTTGTCTCCCTTAGCTACAGGTGGGCACTACAGTATTGCAGACCAAGACTTGAAGTCTTACATCTGAGCAGCACTTTCTGGTTAGGAACAAAATCATCAATGAGAAATAATTGTCTAAATAACATTTTATATGTACTTAAGTGTAATGTCTGGGAAGTGTAATCCCTTGACTGCTTAAAGAAATATACTGATCACTTTAGTCTTTGGTTATACTTTCCTTTTGGGTGTTTAAGACCATACAGTTGGCCTAAATAAACCAATTTATTTTTACTCTTAAGGTTGTTTGAGTATCTGTTCCTTGGGGGTCACATGGGCTTGGGGAGAGCCCCTGGCTCCTTTCTTTTACCAGTTCCATCTATGTGAAGATAAGTCAAAGGCCCTACTCAACTGTGGCTGGTTTCACTTAGAAACATGAAGGAAATGTTTCCTCTAGGTTGACCCACCTCTGTAGACTGGACACTGGTTCAAGTCCATCTGGTGGGATCTCCATGGCCTCCTTGATCAAGAGGACAGGTGACTCACCACAGTTACAGATGCTCCACAGTCCCCTGGAACTTAGTCAGCCTTGGAGGGCAAGGAGCCTAAAATGGTTCTTTAAGTCCCTATGACCAGATTAGTATAGGCCTCAAAGTATGGTTGTTAAACATCCAAGAAGGTTAGTTCCACCAGTCTGGTACTTTTGATTACCATGTGCTATGTAGATAAAGTTTGGGCAAAACCAAACATTCTCAGATAAACCTTGACTAGATATATATTTTGTTCCTTAAACTAGTTGACTAAACTGTGGCCTTAGAAATTTTAAGATTATGTGTATATTATTTTGTTTCATCCTTTATATACCATAACAAACCTACACAGACCTTCATCATTTGCTTAGGCTTTCTCATTTTTTCTGGAGATATTTTGGAAAATATCTCCATTCCTATATCCTTTTAACATCTTTCACATGCTCATTTTCTTTTTTAATAATTATGAGACATAATAACATTAACAAATACATTTTCCATCTGTTGTGAGAATTCATTTCCTAGGGATACTAAGCAATGTTTATCCCCTTTCAAGGTTCTTGCGTCAAACCAATGTTTAATTAAAGTTTTACTGGGGAACCATTGAATTCACTGAGCTTAATTACAGAGATAATTGAGGGGTTGCTGAGGTATATGAATCACCTGAGGGGAGGCACACTGGAAAGCCTTCACCCAGCATGGATCAAGCCTTCTCTTCCTAGCCTTCACCAGATTATATACTTTCTTTTCTCCCTACAGATAAGAGTTATGTAATTTGGAGTCTTTTAGATAGACCCACTGAAGGGTTACCCCAGTTGCCTCACCCTACATCCCTGTTCCGCATGGAAGAAGCCAGAGTGGTCTGTATCCCAATTCCCTATCGGCAATTTGGGTAACCTCTTCAGAGGATGGTGTGATAAGAATAGGAGGTAGGAACTGGCTAGGCAGTTAGGGTAAAAAGACTCCAAAGAAAATTAGCCAGTTTCTTTGTTAAAAGTCAAAATGTCCTTGGGCCTCTTAGCAACATACTCTGTTCCAGAGTCCAAAAATGACAAAAGTATTTGGGAGCTCTTTTTAAATAATATAAAAAAATACAAATACAAATATAGATGTGATACTGTCATTCCTAAAGGAAGATAACAGGTAACCTCTGCTCACCATCTTCCTTGGTTGGACATCTCCTCCCTCTCTTTGTGAGCAAAGACACATATCAGAATTGCAGGTGGCAGCTGCCAGAAAAAAATACCACAACTCACACAACTCGGGCTTTGAACTGAGACACATGAAAGGCGCGTGGTGAGTCTTTTTCTTCTAAGAAAAATTAGGAAATAATTTAAAAGGAATCTTAGGATTTTAGTAAAATTATGGATGATATTGTGGTTTTCTATCTACAAATTATTAAAGAAAAAACTCAAAAGCATTTCAAATGCCATATATGGTTGTCATAGGAGTCTGCACTTACTATCGGCCTGCACAGAGGCATGATTCATTAATATCATTAGCACACAGCAACAGAGGATGTCAACAGGGGCCACCGTGGAGCAAATCAAGACTGAAAATAACAAAATCTGCCTTTTCTTCCAACCAGAGGAGAAAAATCACCACCAGCCAACAGGTGGATAGTCTGAGGATTTAGCTCAGTGGTAGAGGACTTCTGTGCCATGTTTGAGGTACTGAGTTCAATTACCAGTTCCAAGCCCCCAAAAAAAGTCCAAAAACCAAAACGGCATACAGTTGATAGTACTGACAGTTTCCCTAATTTTTCTCCTTGGTAAAAAGGAAAAAGTTCAGAGCTCTTTTCAAAGCTTTGGTTGATGGAAGGTCTATTTTTTTGAAGACTTATTTTATTATTTTTAATCATATGTTTGTGGGTGTGTCTATCTGTGGGTGGGTATGTTCACATGAGTGAAAGTGCCTTCAGAGGCCAGAGATGTCAGATCCCTAGAGCTGAAGTTGCAGGCAGGTGTGAGTCACCTGATGTGGGTACCAGGAACTGAACCCAGGTCCTCTGCAAGAGCAGCAAGTGCTCTTAACTGCTGAGTCATCTCTTCAGCCCCAGGTCACATCAGTTTAAAAGTGTTATGCACTTGAGTTTGTCTTAATGAAAGAGCTCTGTCAGTATGTTTATCAGAACTAGGGAAGGAGCCCACAAAGAGATCTAAAAATAAACAGGGAATAATAAATTGCATCACGAAGGCAATTAAAAGATGCGATGAGAAGAGGATGCTTTCTCTGAAACGGGAAGAAAGCTGAAGTGGAGCTGTGAGACGCAATGTGGTGCTGAATTAGTCAGGGTTCTCTAAAGAAACAGAACTGGTAATATATATATATATATATTATATATATGCATTTTATATATATATAGGGATTTATCAGATTAGCTCACAGGATAGAGTCTGGGTAGTCCAACCATGGCTGCACTACACTGGAGAGGTTGAGAATCCAGTATACTCAGTCCATGTGTCCCAAGAGCACTATTCCTCTGAGGGGGCAGGTTCTGCTGCAGAGAGTTAGCCGAGGAGGGAGGACTGTTGGCGCCATCTTGGAAGCGAGTGGTGTGGAAAAAATGGCCTCAGTGTCTCGCCCACTTGGATGCAAGAGGAGGCATTTACCAACTGGGGCGAGCCTGCAAGCCCACAAGGCATGGGCGAAAGCTAACAGAGACTGTGGGCAGGGCAAGGAAGTGATCTGAAATGGTGGGCCACTGAGCCACAGAGCAGAATGGGGCACAGGGTGTGGAGTGCCAGGTGTTCGCCTTTGTAAGTTACTCTATTTCCCCTCCCCAGGATATAAACTATGAAAAATTCACATACGGATGTGTTACATGGTTATTCTAATAGCGTCAGGAGCAAGGGGCCCTAAGAGAACTCAGGCGACAAGTTGGTACAGCCGGCAGGATGACAGCACTAGGAATGACAAACCGAGGGAGTTTGGAAAAAACTAGGGAGCTAATGGTGGTGCTTATATGGATCTTACAATGAATTATAAAATATGTAACTAAAAAGGGGTTGGCCATGCAGAAGCGTGGGCCATGGCTATGCAGCTTTAGCAGATCTAAGTGACTCTGACCAATGTGTAAAATGGGTCTGTAGAATATCGGAACACCCTGCAAGAGATATAAAAAAGACCAGACAGAAGAAATGGTCTGTTCGGGTTACTCAAAGACAGATGCGGTAAGACTTATGTAGAGCCCAAATTCCCAGAGAAAAAATTGATAGAAAACCAAATTTGATACTAAGGAGTTTCTGGAAGACTTTAAAACCAGAAGAACAGTTTACAAAAAGCATTCAAAGGTTAAAAACTGTCCTAAGGGTAGTTAAGAATACCCAAAGATTGAATAAGGTGCATTTCTCTTCTGATAAATGTTATACTTGGGGTGAAGGCAGTTTTTCCCACCAAGACCTCCCCCAGAAGCCAGGTATGGTCAATGGAGAGATGACAGATATGGGCTACAGTCAGGACAGCGGGAACAAGAATAAACCCCTACCTCCTTAGCCCAGTGCAGGGTCAGGAAACTGTAGCCAACACCTGTAAGTGTATCAAAGATAAAGGAATACAAAGACTCCATGCAAGATCCACAGAATGTGGAATGTCTCCCAAGGGATAACTAAAGATAATAAAGAACTAACCAAATTAATGCCTCTTACCCGTGATACCTAACAAAGATCTATGGAGAAAACAGTTAATACGAATGGATAAAACCTTTCCATGCTGTGTTAGACCTTGTCTATGATTGATTTAATATATGATGTTAACCTTCCTTCAAGTGTTTCACGGATGTAATACCCATTTAAAAGATACTTGAGATACATGAAGAAACAAAGGCAAGCTATAGCTGTAAGATTCTTGAGAGTTTTATGGTTGGATAAGATAAAAACAGAGGCTCCAAAACTATACAATTGTTAAGAAAATCTACAGTACCAGGGGTGGGTTGCCCCCCTATGGGTTGTTGGTCAGAGAGAGATCCTAGAGGTCCTCAGATTCACCAAGGCTGTTGCCACTAATGTCAGTTGTACACTAGAAAGGTCAGTAAGGCCATGTTGCTGAAGACACTGCATGATGTGAGTGAGGGAGGAAAAGAAAACATGGAGCTGAGACTAAGCCACAAACTCCATGCCAGTGGATGGATGATGTTCATAGTACCAGAAGGCACCATGCAGATGGTTGGGGAAGAAAGGATCCCCTAGGAGTCTACTCAACAATGGACCCTGCATGCTGCATACTATGGACATACCAAGCAATGTCTGAAAGTGGAATAATGCCTTGACTAACATACATACAACTGACAAATTTCTAATTGGATAAGGCCCACTCCTAGAGGTGGAATACACATCTGGTGCTGTAGACCAGGCCAACCCCCTGTGTTGAGAAAGGCTACAGGCCCTAGAGGGGAAACCATCACAAGTATACTCTTTAATGAATATAGTACACCTACTGGGATATCCTCTGGACATTTGTATTTACATTCATGTTTATTTAAATGTCTTACTTCCTTCCATTTGTCTTTATAGTAGAAGAAACATCACTGAGATAGATCAATGGCCATGGCTTGAAGAAAAATAATGGGGAGGCCCAAGAAGTCACTATCTTGCCATGATACAAGAGAGATCGCCCTATATCTGTCACCCCCTCCAAGGCTCAGGGAACCTTAGAGGAAGACTGGCAGAAAGATTGTAAGAGCCAGAGAAAGGGATGAAGTGTGTCCTGAGGGGCACTTATTCCTCCAAGGGGCAGGGCCTTCTGGGTAGAATTGGCTGGGGAGAGTTAGATACAGAGAGGGCGCTATGGAGAGTTAGCTGAGGAGGGAAGAGTGTTGGCGCCATCTTGGAAGCCAGTGGCTTGGAAAAAATGGCCCCAGTGTCTCACCCACGTGGATGCAAGAGGGAGCATTTACCAACCTGGGGTGAGGCTGTGGGCCACGAGGTGTGGGCGAAAGCTAAAGGAGACTGTGGGTGGGGCAAGGAACTGATCTGGAATGGCATGCCACTGAGCCACAGAGCAGAACAGGGTGCCGGGTGTGGGGTGCCAGGTGTTCGCCTTTGTAAGTTACTCTATTTCCCCTACCCAGGATATAAACTATGAAAAATTCACATAAAGATGTGTTATATGGTTTGTCTAATAGTGCTAGTAGCAAGGGATCCTAAGAGAATTTGGGCAACAGTCCACTAGGCTGGATGTTTCAGTAGTCCCAATCTGGCATTGAAGGTCTGATGAATTCCAAAAGATCGGCTAGTCTTCAGTCTACAGCAGCAAGATGAGCTCACCAGCAAGAGAGAAGGCAAGCAGCAAAAAGAAAGTGCTCTCTTCTGCCATGGCCTTTTATATGGCTGCCATCAGAAGGTAACACCCATATTTAGGGCGTGTCTTCCAGCTTTAGATGATCCAATCAAGAAGACTCTTTCATTTTAGTTAATCCCAGGTCCAGTCAAGTTGACACCCAGGATTAGCCATCACGGGTGCAGACAAGAAAGTAAAGGCTTTGATGCCAAGAACTCTGAAGTTTCTCCCCTGCAGGGCAAGGTGACTTTTAATTTGGTTTGCTTGTGTGTGTGTGTGTGTGTGTGTGTGTGTGTGTGTGTGTGTACACCCAGGTGTGTGTGCAGGTGTTGCACATGTTTGCATGTGGAGTCCATTGTGTATGCAGATGTGTGTATAGGTGTGTGTGCACATGTGTGTGCACGTGTATGCAGGTATTTGCATACGTGTGTGTGCAAGAGTGTTTGCATGTGAAGTCCAGAGACACCTCTGATGTCACTCCTCTGGCACTGTCCACCTTGGTGGGTTTTTTTTCCCTGGGTTTTTGGTTTGGGGATTTGTTCAGGGTTTTTTGGTTGTTTTGTTTGGGGGGCTGTTTTTTGTTTTTTGAAACAGAGTGTCTCATTGCCAAATGCATTCGCTACTTTTAGTTGCTGTGATAAAACGCCATGACCAAGACAATGTGTAGAAGAGACTTTAATTTGGCTTACAATTCCAGAGGGAGGGTCCATCATGGAGGAGGCAGGGCAGCAGGTAGCCAAGCAGGAAGCTGAGAGCACATCTCAACCACACACAGGAAACAGGAAGAACTAGAAGTGGGTGAAACTACACACTCTCAACACTTCCCCCGGTGATGGACTTCCTCTAGCTAGGCTGCTCTAGCTAACCTCCCCAACAGCACCACCAACTGGGAACCAAGTGTTCAAATACCTGTGCCTATGGAAGGCATTTCTCATTCAAACCACCAGAGCCAGGCACTCACCAAGTAAGCTAGGCTGCTTGGCCAGGGAACTCCAGAGTTCTTCTGTCACCACTTCCCTTGGATCACAAGAATGTGCCACCATGCCCAGCTTTCTTACATGGGTCTTCAGGATTGAGTTCAGGTCCTCATGTTCGCACAGCAAGCACTTTACCTCAGCTCCCTCTGTCTGTTAATTTTGGAAGGTGTTGGTTGTATGAACAAAGAGAAAGACCTCTGAAGGCAAAAACAGAGGTTTTGAGTCATCACTGAAAACTTAGGAGAAGAAACAAATGAATTCTTAAGGATTTATTTTACTTCATGTGTGCGCACACGTGTCTGTGTATATGTATGCACATGTGTGTGCATGTGCCCCTGGAAGCCAGAAGAGGGCATCAGATCCTTTAGAGTTAGAGTGACAAGAGCTAGTTATAGTTTGTAACATGGGTGCTAGGATCCGAACTCCAGAACTCTGGTCCTCATGATTGAGCAGCAAGCACTCAACCACAGAGCCATCTCCCAAACCCCAACAAACGGATTTTTAAAAAATAGTTTTGAAGACTCACATTTAGGAACTGCAAATGTATAAGGACAAAACTCCACACAATTACACGAAGCTTTCCAAAGGCCAGATCATAGAAGCTGAGAAAATGGGTGCTGAATTGACCCACATCTGAGGGTTGGCAGGGTTCATGGGTTGTAAAGGGGGCAGGACCCTCAAAGACCCAGGCTGAGCAAGCACTGAAGCCACTGAAGGAAAGAATGTCTGTGATAGGTAGAAGAAAGTAGATTTCAACTCTAAGGGCCAAGGCAGAGCAGGTGCTGACTATACTCTAAATCCAGGGGGAAGAGCAATTTAAGAGGCTATTAGGAAGCTTTTTCCTTTTTGTTTGTCTTTTTATATTTTATTATTTTTATTCTATGTGTATGAGTGTATTACTTAAGTGTGCCCATATCACACAATGCCCGTGGAGTTCAGAAAAAGGAATCAGATCCCCTGGAACTGAAGCTACAGATGGTTGTTAACCACCATGTGCATGCTGGGAACCAAACCCAGGTCCTCTGCAAGAGCAGTCCCTGATGACTTGAATTTATTTTAGAGACACCTTGTAGTGCCACCTGGCTTGGAACTCAGTATGTAGACCAGCTTGTCCTGGATGTCAGAGTTCCACCTTCCTCTGCCTCCCGAGTACTGAGATTAAAGGCCTGCGCCACCATGCCCAGATGTCATTATGGGTCCGATATTTGTGAATCGATTCCTCATCTCAAGCTTCTTGAATCCAATTTACTCAAAGGTTGCATAGAACAGTGGAGATGGGGTTAGGTTTCATATGAAAAAGTGGAGTAAATATACACGTGTTTGTTTCAAATTCATTGTTTTATTTAATATTTTATTCATTGTTTTTACTTTATACATATAAGTGTATTGTCTGCAAATATGTAACTGCAGCCATGTAGTACAATGCCCGTGGAGTTCAGAAGAAGGCATCAGATCCCCTGGAACTGAAGCTACAGATGGTTGTTAACCACCATGTGGGTTCTTGGAATTAAACCTGGGTTCTCACAAGAGCAGTCAGTGTTCTCAACTGCTGAGCCTTCTTTCTAGCCCCATGACCCTATTCTTGAAGATAGGCTATGTATCAGATACAGTACTTGGAGCAATCCAGCTGAAACTGATCTGGAGCCTGCAACTTGAAGACCAGCTTCCATAGTATCATATGATACTATGCAAACTGCCAGGGGAGAAAGCCCATTAATATCTCCAACTAGTTGTAAGGTCTGTAAACCACAACAATGACCAGTCCAGCAAATAATCTGGTGCAGTAATGGGCCTTTAATATAGTGGGCAACCAACAATTGTCTAGTAGTGCTTAAGGTCTGTTCATTGGGAGGGAACTCATGTGTGATACTATAAACATAGACAAATGTGCCTGGTTGGAGAGGTAATAGGTTCTAGATGAAAACCTCCTTTTGACACCCTAGACAAAGGTGATTTCTTTTTTGATATATATTTTGTTTATTATTTTATTTTATGTGTATGAGTGTATTGCTTGTGTGTGTTACCAGGTCCATAAGCAAATGAGATGTCATTGGGATGAAGGGGAGGAATAGGGAAAGGTATGGACATTGCAAGCATGTTCACAAGCAATAAGGATGCTTAGAAAAGCAGGACCAAAGGAAGGAAGGAGCTGAGAGGTAACCAAAGTTCTGCTGAGTCAGGGCCTTTCTGCCATGTTAAGGACTAGGTTTTTGGTCTTGGTTAAATAGGAAGCTCTCAGAAGGTTCTCCACAGAGTTGTGACATGATCTGTCTTGTTTTAACAAGTGTGTGAGAACAAGAGACGGCTCAGAAGGCATGCTGGGGACACAGTGGAGGCAGAGACAAGGAGGGGGATCAGTGAGGCCAAAGCCACCATCTCAGCAGAGGTGAACGCAGCTTGGACAGAGGTGACGGCTAGGAAGAGGAAGCGATGTGCCTGCCGATAGCTTCAAAGGAAGATAATTTGGAAGGTATCTGTTCTGATAAAATATCCTGACAAAGGCAACTTAAGAGGAAATGGTTTAATCAGCTCAAGTTTGAAGGCACAGTCCATTAAGGCAAGGAAGTCAAGCCAGCAAGGGCTTAAAACAGCTGGTCGCATTGCATCCCCCATTGGGAACACAGAGAAATGAATTATGAATGTTTGTGCCCAGCTCTCTCTGTTTTCTTTCAGTCTAGGACCCAGCCCATGAAACTGTCTTGCCCACAATTAAGATAGGTTTTCCTACATCAATAAACCTAATCAAGATAACACCCCACAGGCATGCCCAATGTCACATCTCCCAAGTGATTCTAGATTCTGTTGAGTTGACAGTTAACACTAACCACCACAGACTTCACAAATCAGCAGAAGGGTTTGACATAGAGGAGAAAAACAGGAATCGAGAAGGGTTCTAACGATCTTGGCCTAAGCTACCAGAAGACTGGAGTTGCCATCAGAGAGCATCTCGTCTTCTATGTATAAACAGTAGGCTTTCCATGTAAATAAAACTTCAAGGTAAAGGTCTAGACCAGGTTGCCTCACTGCATCCCTTCTGTACAGTAATTATGGTAGAGCACCGAGCATGATACAACCACGGATATATCAAGTTCTACGTCACTGAAACCTAAGGTATAAAAGCAAGAACAAAGATGGGGCTCAGGGTAGATGCAGAAGACAGATTAAAGAACCAGAAAATAAAATACATAAGGAAAAGGTGCCAGCATTTGACTGCATCGTACAAACTTGAAAACACACAGATGTTCCTCCCATGACCCACCAGAAAACCTGCTGACTCACCCTCAGCAAGAGAGATCCTGGGAAATATTGGCTAACTTGAACTCACCAGTACCACATCATTGCTGAAAATTTTACACGTGGGGAAAAAGAAAATTAAGGGTGCTCTTTATGAGAAAATAGCCCACAACATATTCCCAATTCCTGCCCTCCACCCTGCCAGTGTTTGAAGAATTACAAACTATTGGTATTGTGAAACGATACTAATGAATGGAGTAGGTTTGCTTCCCGAACTTCTGGGTGTTGTCTGAGACATTTAAAGGGTCAGAGCTTGACCATAGCCTAGAAATGACTGAGGGGCGTATCCTACTTCTGGAGCCTTCCAGCTGCTCAGGAAAGTCCAAATTATGAGAAAAATTATTGTACATGTAAACTTAATTCACTCTGAAATGTGGTATTGCTCCAGTATCTTCTATTCAGAGACAGCCAGATTCCGTCCCAGGGGCATATGGCTTCCACTGAGCCCAAAAGGAATCATGCCAACCTGGGAAAAACACAATGGAGCCTTCAGAGCTGGGGAATAGAGCAAGCTTGTGTTGCAGAAAAATAGACACAAGCATCCAGAACTTTCTCCTAGAAGGACTCCATAAACAGGGGCAGGATGCTGACAAAGCACATGTGGAGAAGAGGGAGAAAAGGTCAGTGCAGAAGAAGTGTCTGCAAACACGGCTACAAAGCATGCTCAAGGCTGTGGTTACGATTCTTTTCCTTGCACAGCCTGTAGGCTGCCAGGCTTAGAGCTTCAGGCAAGGATTCTGCTGGGTTGGGATGAGACTCCTAACAGAAGAAGAAACCATGAAGGGAGTGAAAAGCCAGGGCGAGTGTCCAGGGGCACAGAGCAAACATCAGACAGGGCTAACCCAGAAAGACAAGATTCCATCCCAGGGGCATATGGCTTCCACTGAGCCCAAAAGGAATCATGCCAACCTGGGAAAAACACAATGGAGCCCTCAGAGCTGGGGAATAGAACAAGCTTGTGTTGCAGAAAAATAGACACAAGTATCCAGAACTTTCTCCTAGAAGGACTCCATAAACAGGGGCAGGATGCTGACAAAGCACATGTGGAGAAGAGGGAGAAAAGGTCAGTGCAGAAGAAGTGTCTGCAAACACGGCTACAAAGCACGCTCAAGGCTGTGGTTACGGTTCTTTTCCTTGCACAGCCTGTAGGCTGCCAGGCTTGGAGCTTCAGGCAAGGATTCTGCTGGGTTGGGATGAGACTCCTAACAGAAGAAGAAACCATGAAGGGAGTGAAAAGCCAGGGCGAGTGTCCAGGGGCACAGAGCAAACATCAGACAGGGCTAACCCAGAAAGACAAAACTAATCCAGGGTATGTTGGCCTCACGTAGAAACTCAAGACCACAGTCGGCTTTCCAACATCCATTCTTAAGGGAAAAGAGCTGCTAGGAGTAGCCAAGTTCAATATTATTAAATGGCAATAATAACATTCACAGCTGCTATTTATGTTATTAGTATTAACTGCGTCTCAGATACAGGACTGAAATCTTAGCAAATATTAATGCCAGCTGACATTCACAGTCAGGATCCGTATTGGTAATGAGTCACATTTCACAGGTGAGAAAGACCAGTTATCCAACCAGGACCTGAGAGAGTCACATCTGTAATTTTTTGTTCTTGCTGTTTTGTTTTTTTTGAGACAAGGCCTCCCTGTAACCCTGTAGCCGGCCTGGAACTCACTGTGTAGACAAGGCTTGCCTCAGTTTCACAGGGATCTGTCTGCCTCTGCATCTCCAGTGCTGGGATTAAAGGCGTGCGCCACCACTCCTGGCCTGTAATTACTTTTAAATTCCTGTTTCTTGACTTACGGATTACCTGAATAGAATTTTATTCACTTCTTCCTTATTTTAGGCAGGGAAAAAGTAAATGTTTTTCTTTCTAATCAAATGACACCCAAGGAAACTGACAGCCGGGATTTAGGAAACAAGATGGAGGCTCGTTGATGAAACACTGAGCCAATAAACTCTTACTCATTATAAATTAACCAGTCTCAGATATTTTATTACAGCAACAGAAAGCATACTAAGCCACTTGACACTGTAAGTCCCAACCCAGTCCTTTACACAGTCTATATACTGAAGATTGATCTTCAATTGAGATTCAGTGCTAAAAGAACTGTCACAATACAGGCTTTGTGCTCCCTGTCGAGGAGAAGCCTGAAAACCTCATTCATTTTATGAAACTAATACATTCCTAAGGTGGAAAAAGTCCTAATATAGCGTAAAAAGCTTATAGCAATAGAAAAATATCTAAAAAGTATTACTCACTGAAATTCTTTGTTATCTTTAAAAATAATGGGCTATAGCCAAGTAGGAACTATTTCTCAGAATAAAGAATAGTTCAACCAAGGACCTTATTAATTTTATATGTAATTTACCATCCTAAATATCCTGTCTTTTATCTACCAATAGTAGATCTAATGTCTCATCAAATTACAATGTGTATGTGTGATTTATGTTATGAATTTTAGTAAAGCATTCATAATTGATAACATTTTGTGGCTTATCTTTTATTAATATCTCTTGTACTTTATCAATATCTTTGTCCTGTTCATGACTTTGCCTTCGTTTTATTTTATGCATCATTAATAGAAGTTGATATTCTTTCAGTAAATTCACCACCCATTCCACATTTTAAAATATTTTTAGAAAGCTAGAAGAATATCCCTCCAAAGATAAGAACCATGTCCAACCTAGTAGAAAATAAAGACATTACCATCTTTACATTAATTATAAGAGTATGCCTACTATTACCATTACTTTTCAATTCCAGAAGTACTAGGTACAAAACAAAAAATAAATAAAAGAAATAATGGAAAAACAGGTGTAGAATTGTAATTAGTAGCAACTGATTTGACACAAATCAATCTACCTGTATGTTTGGAGAATGTATGTATGTCATTATCAACAATACTTTTTCTCCCAAGCTACAGGTAAAGTAGATAAATATTTACTTATTCTCAGAGTGGAAAGTTCTTTGAGAAAAGCAGAAAAAAATTAGATTAGAAAGTATGGATTGATATCAGTGGAAAAATAACTGAAAAAACCTCAACTTGTGCTGGGAAAGGGGTGCTAGACAAAAAATTCCAGAAATACTAAAAATTTCTGCCAATTTTTAAAATTAAAAAACGTCAAGACAACATGTCAACAAAATATAAGACATGTAAAGGTAATTCACCATTTATAGCTTCAATGCAATGACATTCAAAATCCCCATGATATTGTTCACAGAATTGGAAAAAATATCCTAAGATTCATATGGAAGCACAAAAGACCTCAGATAGCCAAAGCAACTAGAAGTACTAAGAGCAATGTTGGGGGGATTACTATACCAGATTCTAAACTGTATTCCTAACCCTAACACCCCCCCCCCCGGCCGCCCGTCTATATT
>NW_008351693.1:329859-357478 GCF_000622305.1 Nannospalax galili
TAAGAACATTTATTGAGGACCCTGGTTTGATTTTCAGCACCTACATGGCAGCTAACAACCATCTGTAACTCTAGTTCCAGGAGATCCGACACCCTCTTCTGGCCTCTGTGTGGCATTGAATGCACGTGGTACACTTACAGACATGCAGGCAGAACAGTCATATATATAAAATAAATAGAATAAGGTAAAGGAAAAGAAAGAACCTGAAAGAGAAGAACAGTAGGAAACAGGCATTAATAACAGAGATATGGATTTTTAAAATGAGGTTTTTTTAAGGGGGTGGAGGGATGGAGGGTTATACAAGAAAACTTGGGGATAAAGGGAAAGAGGGAGCTCAACAGAGGTGGAACCATAGGAAAATGGTATTATTAATGGAGAAATGGGAAAAATTGGGGCACTTTAAATGGGGAAACCATGATGGAAGGGTTAGACAATGCGAGAAATAAATAATGCCTAGCTAGTTTCAAAAAAAAAACAGAGGAAACCATATTAATCAAACAATCTACTGACAAATTATACACAACTAGCTCAAGGAATATACTATATGTCTAGGCAAGGTTTATCTGAGAATGGGTGGTCTTTGCCTAAGCATATCACATGGTAATTAAAAGTAGCAGACTTGTGGAACTAACCTTCTTGGATGTTTAGCAGCCATACTTTGAGGCCTACACTAATTTGGTCAGAGGGACATAAAGGACAGTTTTTGCTCCTTGCCCTCCTAGGTCAAATAAGTCCCAGGGGACTATGGAGCATCACTCAAAATGACCTGTACCTGTGGTGAGTCACCTGTCCTCTTGATCAAGGAGACCAGGGTCAGCACAGAAGAAACATTTCCTCCATGCTTCCAAGTTAACCCAGCCATGATCGAGTAGGACCTTTGACTTATCTTCACATGGATGGAACTGGTAAAAGAAAGGAGCCAGGGGCTCCTCCCAAGCCCATATGACCCCTGAGGAACAAATCCTCAAACAACCTTAAGAGTAAAAATAAATTGGTTTATCTGGGCCAACTGTATGGTCTTAAACACCCAAAAGGAAAGTATAACCAAAGATTAAGTTCATCAATATATTTCTTTGAGTCCATGTGTATAGCTAAATGCTACATAACAAGAAACAATGCCAGACAGGAGATACTGTCCTTTGAGTCGTTGGCCAGGGTGGTCCAAGAAACTCCCAGACAGTAACCCAGCACAGAAATGATAAAATGAACAACAGACCCCAATCTTATCTAAAGGAATATTGACAATTGATTGCTGCTAGATCAGGAAGAGCTGATTTTCCTAAAACAAGGAACTCTAGAAAGGCTGACTAGATTCAGTGGATGGACAAGCACTGGAGAACAGCTGAGGGTGCCAAGAACACAGTGGACAGTAACAGGGATGACAGAGTATATGGGCTCCAGTGGAGGGTTGAAGGGGCCAGGCTGCGGGAGGGTGCCATTTAGGATGTGGCTCTACAGATGAATAAGATTGTTTGGGGTGTTCTGTATGAAATACACACAAAAAAATCAACAAATAAAAAAATGAGTTATATTTGAGGAAGAAGCATAAAAAAGTTGCTTCATGTTAATTAGTAGAGGTGGAAAACATTACCATTGAAATCTACCTGATGACTTTATATCCGTGGTCATGTGCCAAGGATCTCAGAAAGTAACCGACTGTGACTAGTAATAATCAGATACATAGAGATTAGAGATACATGTGCAAACATCTAAGTGTTAGTAGCATTAAAAATGAGTTTTTCTGTATGAAACAGTATATTTTAAAATGAAATGGAGATCTTTTTTAAAGGTTAAAACCTCATTCAATTTTATGTCTTACAGGGTTTATGCTGAGTTCAAAGCCAATTTTGAAAGAGATGCATCTTTGCTCTGGAAATTGTTATTGAATATGTTAATGCTATAATGAAATGCTTCCTCTAATGATGTGGTTTTTAAATAAGTAATTTTTTAAAAAAAAATACAGAAGATCGATAAATAAAATTTAACATCACTGGTAATTTAAGAACGTCGAGCAGAAGCTGGCAAGAGACTCTGCAGCATAGGCACCCGGAGCAAGCCTGACAACCTGAGTCTGACACCCAGGACCCACAATGTAGAAGGAAACTTGTTCTATCACTCCGCAAAAACACCATGCCACGTGCACACAAACACACATACGCACAGATAAATAAATGCAATGAAAAATAAATAGATGTAATAAAAATGTGAAATCAGATGATGTACTACTTTTGCCTCTGAAGCAAAGGTTGGAAAAGGAGAGGGAAACTGGGCTTCCATGCCCTCCAGGTAGGAGAGCACACTGATGCACGCAGTAGGCAAATCCTCTAAAAGGTACAAGTTTCGACTTAGTGATTCATTTCTAGAAACTTATTCTAGGTAAATAATTATTCATATGTACAAGAATAGATATACATGATTTTTCACAATACTAAAAAGTAGACAAACACAGTAAAGACTCAAGGAGGAGCCAGGGAGATGGCTTAGTGGGTAACAACACCTGCTGCCAAGTTTGATGACCTGATTTTTTGTTTTTTGGTTTTGTTGTTTTGTTTTGTTTTGTTGAGACAGAGTCTCTCTATAGGCCCAGCTGACCTGGAACTCACTATGTAAATCAAGCTGGTCTTGACCTCACAGAGATCCCCCTGCCTCTGCCTCCTGAATACTGGGATTAAAGGCATGGCATGTACCATCATACCCAGCCTGATGACCTTGTTTTGGTCCTCAGGACCCACATGGTGGAGAGAGAACCAACTGACTCCTTCAAGTTGTGCTCTAACTTACACACACACATACATACACACACACACACATGCATACATGGCACATACACACACAAAATAAATGTAAAAGTTTTTTTAATTAATTAAATCATGGCGCATTCATACAATAAGATACTATGCAACCATTAAAACTGATTCACTGGAATATTTAAAAATTGCAAGATTTACTTTAATATACACTGAAGATATAAATAAGAAAGATATACCCACTAAAAGAGCAACAATATTGGAATTTCAGAATATCGTGTCTTCCTTTGTGTTTGTTTTTGAAAGTTTCTATGAGAATGTGTTATTTTTTAAACAAAAAAAAAAATCGTTCAGTTCCTTCCCATGAAAATCCGCGATCTGAGCTGAGTGTGGTGATGCATACCTTTAATCCCAGCACTCGGGATGCAAAGGCAGGCTGATCTCTGTGAGTTCAAGGCCAGGCTGGTCTACATAGCAAATTCCAGGCCAGCTGGGGCTACAGGGAGACCTTGTCTCTAAAAGGCACACACACACACACACACACACACACACACACACACAGCCCCAAACTATTGGCAGCGATTACTGCTGGGTAAGGGAGAGTTGATCTTTAAGGGAGAGGCTGTAGATAGGCTGACTAGACCCAGTTGGATGAACTTGCACGAAGGGGCATCTGGGTACACTAACTTGACTCAGTAGGCCTTAACATATATGACAGAATGCATGAAATCCCATCAGGGAGAGGGTCTGTGGAGGTTGTTTATGGGGGAGGGGTATAAAGATGATTAAGATGTTCTGTATGAAATGCACAAAAAGTCAATAAAAGTATACATTAAAACTTTCCTTTCTATTGAAAAAGAAGTTTCTAACATGTGTTAGATACTTTGAATAGACTGTGGCCTAATGAAGTGACTATTAGCTCTGTATTTTATTAAGGAAACTGAAGACCAAGGCAGGACTGACTTCTCCACAATCACTCAGTTACTCAAGTGCAAAGCCAGATTTCAGCTCAGAATTTCTTGATATCAATCATGAGTTCTTTGCCACATCCAGTCCCCTTGAAAATTATAGAATTCCTGGCCAACCCGTCACCAAAACCATCTAACACTGACTTCTAACTACCACTGATGTCCAAACCCTCAAAGTTGCTGAAGCAATGCAAGGAAACAATAAAATTTTAGAAATATGTGTGTTAAAAAAGTTTTGATCAAATAATCTATTTGAAATCACTATAAGCCACAAAGAACCAAAAGTCAAATGGAGTCACTCTGCTCTGAAAACTTTATTAGCACCATCATTAAGGGATGGCTGGAATGCATCAAGATCTCAAGATGTCAGGGCTTGGGAGATGATTCAGTGGGTAAAGTGCTTGATACCCAAGCATGAGGACCCAAGTTTGCATCCCAGCATGCTTGCTGGTGTATGCTTGTAGCCACAACGCTGTAAGCAGTAGAAACAAGCAGGTCCCATGGGCTTCCTGGCCCCCCGGTCTAGCCCAAACAGTCAGTTCCAGGTTCAGAAAGAGGCTTTGTTTCAAAAACAGAGACAGAGAGCAATAACAGGGAAAGCTCTGGGATCCATGGGCACAGGCACAAGCATACATGTCTGTGTACATGTGTGCACACACATATACACCACATACAAAATAATAAATAAAACTCAAGATGCCAAGTCTGACACACATTGGAGAGTTACACCACAGGCTATACTTCTTAAAAATGTTCACAGATTATAAGCAACCTCCCTCCATGGTCTCATTTTCTACCTATATATAGAAAGAAGCCCAGGGGCATCACAAGTCATATTATTGCCATTTCTAAAAGTACTCAGACTAATGTCTGCTTCATGTGTCCTCGGGTGACTATACTTCCTGACACACTCTATAGGTCATCCCCTTGACAGGGGGTGCTAGAACCATCTGAAATCATCTGCTTCCCTCAATAGTTTCATGACGGCCTCTTGACCATATCCATATATCCAATCTTAAACTAATGAATTTCATTCTCCCTAAATAATTTTTAAAGCTGTATACAGGGTTTCTTTTCACTCTGGTATATGTAGAGGACATTGGAGGGAAAGTCTGTATTTTATGTGAGCCATTGTTTCAAACTTCATTCTTAGCAGTTGTCTTCCTGGAGTCCCCAGTCAATAGAAATGCTCATAATTAAAAAAAAAAAAACAAGAATTTTCTCCTATCACTGGTAACAACAGGTAGGAACCTGGAAGATGGTACATGAGGGGAGGAAGGTAGACACAGACAGGCAAAACCTCATGTTTGTATGTGGAAATCTTAAAAAGTCAAACTCACTGAGATGGAGAACAGAAGAGAAGAGTGGTGGGTGGAGAAACGAGGAGACTGTGTAGAAATGACTTTTATAAAGTGGGAAGAATCTGTACTCATGACTTCTAATTAACCTTGCAACCAAAAAACTACTGCAAACAAACCCACAGATCCATGTGCTCTTGTGACCTGGGCACCTGACCTTGATACCTCAGAACCTCAAGTTGCTCTCTACCCAAGACAGTGAACAATGTGGAATGCTGAGAATTAACAATCAAAGTGCTGAAAGGCAACGTATCTTCATTGAAAACAATGACTGAGAAGAATGCTTGACACTGTGTATGAGATGTTTTAGGTCTAGGGATGAAAGGTAAGACTGTTAAGGGTAGATCCAAGTTTGTAGTTCCCCCATATTGACGCTGGAGAAACACATTTGAATAAAATTATGGGTGAGTCTTGACTCAGCAGCACAGTTTCCAGGAGACATCTGGAAGAATGAGTGGCCTCCAAGGTTGGGCCCACTCTTACAACTAGTAAAGAGTCAGGCTGTCTATTTAGGTATAACTGCAATGTTGGCATCATAATGCCACAACAATGGTCGAAGAGCACAAGTTCCAAGGGACAAGCTCGAGAGACCTAGTCTATGTGAAAGTGACCACAGTGAGTAACAGAATACTACACATGTGAAATGGAATGAGAGTCTTAGGTGCTCACATCACAAGTAAAAGCCTGAGAGGGAGAATATTTTCCTGAGGAGCGTGGCTATGGGTAGGTTGCCTATGCCCCAGTGGGTAACCTCACACCCATGTACATATGGGCAGTGCTAACTGGACTCACTGGGTTATTAATTAGGAGGACATGAATCTGAGAGAGAGGTGGAGGGTGTCTTGACAGGCTGGGGGGGTTAGGAGTGGATATGATCAAGCTACATTGTATACATGTATGAAATTTTTCTAAGAATAAATAAAAATTAAAATGTTTTAAAAGTCAACATAACTGAGGAGATGAAGATATCCATTTTCTTGGTTGTGGCCATCACTTCACAGTCTATATGTATGTCAAAATATCGGGCTGCACATCTTGAATAGAGACAATTTTGTCAGTCCTACTTTCACAAAGCTACAAAAAAATTGTTTGTTAATTAAGTACAATATATTCAGGAAAACAAATCCTGGTTGTTTCTTAAACTACTTAGACAAATGTTGCGTAGATACATTCATCTAAACAACTTTGTATACGAAAGAATGAGGACTTAGACATGGGAGAAAGAGGCCAAAAATTAAGCATTTCTGGATGGTATTTTTAGAAATCTATTGATTGTTTCAAGTTTTTCCAAACACCTTTCTCAAAAATTGCCCACCAAACTTTGTCTCAAAAAACTCTAAATCCAGGCCCCAGACACCAACCTTTCCTCTTCTAACTTCCTACAAAATAACAGAGAAATTAGGAATGCAAAAATATCTTCAGACTGTGCAGTGATCTTGAATTACATTCAGTAATGCATAAAGATCAATTGCAAGGGTTTTCAGTTTAGTTGACTTATTGGTTTAAAAAAGTTTTAGAAGGGCTAGGATGATGGCTTGGAGTTTAAAGCAATTGCATATAAGAGGGACAGAATTTGGATCCCCAGAACCCATATAAATGCTGGGTAGGCATGGCAGCCAGCCTATAATCCAACCACAGAAGGCAGAAACAAGATGACTAAGAAACACCTTAAAAAGTGCTCAACATCCTTAGTAATTAGGGAAATGCAAATTAAAAACATTTCAAGATTTCATCTTACCCAAGTGAGACTGGCTAGGATCAAGAGAACAAATGATACCAAATGCTGGAGAAAATGTGGGGAAAGGGGAATGCTCATCCACTGCTGGTGGGATTGCAAACTCATGCAACCACTGTGGAAAGCAGTGTGGAGGACTCTTAAAAAAACTAAAAATGAACCTTCCATATGATCCAGTTATACCATTCCCTGGCATATAATAAAAGGACTTATCCTATTGCAGAAATACTTGTACATGTAAGTTTGTTGCTGCTCTTTTCATAATAGCGAAGAGATGGAAGCAACCTGTGTCCCTCAACTAACAAGTGGATAGTGAAAATGTGGTACATTTACACAGCAGAGTTCTACTCAGTGGTAAAGAGAAGCAACATCATGAAATTTGCAGGTAAATGGATGAAACTAGAAACTGTTACACCAAGTGAAGTAACACAGACTCAGAAAACAAGGTATTTTCTCCCTCATTTGGGAATCTTAGCATCAAATCTTTTTATATGAATATGTATCCTGATGTAACTGCAGGAAGCAGGATAATGAAAAGAGACCAGAGAGGTAAAGGGAAAGAAGGGGTCTGAGGGAGAGTAGGAAACAGGTGTTACCAAGGGCAAAGTGGGTAAAATATGGGTATTTAAATGGGAGGGGAAGAGGGAAGGTCATACAAGGAGGGTAAAGCGGAAGAAGGCGCTAAAGAGATGAGGGACCATAGTAGACAGATATTACCAAAGGTAAAATGAGGGAAAAGGGGTTATTTAAACTAGGGAGGGAGGAAGGAGGGTTAAACGGGGGGGGGGGGGATACATCATGCTTAACTGGTATAAAAAACCAGAGGGAAATGTATTAGTTCAAAAGCCTACTGAAAAATTACACATGTAATATCTCAACATATGTCCATGTGTATAGCTGAAGGCTATACAACAAGAAACAGTGCCAGACAGGAGAAACTTTTCTTTGAGCTGTTGGCCAGAGTAGTCTAAGAGACTCCCAAAATTACACAGGCTATTACCACAGTCCTTGATTGTCTTTCAGAACTTGAAGGTAAGATCCTTCCTATTGCTAAAGACAGGACATATGTTGGACACAGGACTTGGAACAATGGAGCTGGAACTGACCTAGAGGCCACCTCCCCTGAAGGCTAGTTCTTATAGTTTTGGAGAAAACTATGCCAGCTGCTAAGAGAGAATATCAATGAATGGTCCAACCCCAGTTTTAAGGCCTAATAACTACAACAATGACTGACACAGCAGACTACATTTGGGCAGTAGTGCCACCTTTTTTAATATTTTATTTATTTATTATTTTAATATGTATGCATGTATTGCTTGCATGTAGGTAAGTGCACCCATGTCATGCAGTGCCCATGGAGGACAGAAGAGTTGTTGGATCCCCTGGAACTGGAGTTATGGACAGTTGTTAGCTGCCATGTGGGTGCTGGGATTTGAACCCAGGTCTTCTGTAAGAACAGTGTTCTTAACCCCTGAGCCATCTCTCCAGCAACAGCTACCTAAATGGACTTAAAGCCCACTCAGTGGGAGGGAACATATATGTCGTACTGTAAAAATAGCCAAATACACATGACCGAAGAGGTCATAAATCTTAGAGAAAACCCTAAATCTGTCACATCACTAGACAAATGTAATTTCTTACTATGTACTAAATATGGATCCTAATATTTACAGACAAGTATGCCAGTCACTACTCATCAAAGAAGCCTCTTTTGCAAAAGACAGAGACTATTAAAGTTCCACAACTGGTCACACACAGAGATTAAGTGTCTGTGAAGTGCCCAACCCTAAGTGACACATCAACAGTGGAACCTCTACACCTAACTCATGGAACATGGTAGAACAAGGGGTAGAGAGAATATTAATGTCTCTCAACTCTCATCAGTGAAGCGTCATCCTACAACAAGAGAGAAATGAACACAAAAGTCCACAAATGGCCAAAGCATAAAGAATAAGAGTCCGCAGAGTACGGGTTCCTGGACAGGACTCCTATCTTAAATTCCACCCACCCTGGGCTCAGGGACCATTGGAGAAGAGGAGGCAGAAAGACTGTAAGAGGCTGGGGAAGAGGTGCCTGACCATGTGGAAACAGAGTAGTACAGGCTCCTGATACCTTGCTCATATGAACTTACAGCAGTGGTGTAAGTGTTCATAAGGCTCATGCAAACTCGAGTAGACAAAAACCCAGCATAGAACTGAAGAAATGGGCAGCAGGCCTCAATCTTAGCCAAAGAATTATTGGCAGCTGATTACTGCTGGGTGAAGAAGAGCTTATCCTCTTTAAGGAGAGACTCTACATAGGCTGACTAGACCTCAGGGAATGAACTTGCTTTGAGGGACATCTGGGTACACTAACTTGACTTGATAGGCCTTAATATAAATGACACAATGCACAAAATCCAGTGTGGGGACCATGGGGGTGTGGATATGGAAGGGGGGATAAAGATTATTAAGATGTTTTATATGAAATACACAAAAAGTCAATTTAAAAAGTAATACTATACTATAAAAAATTTAAAGCTTTAGAGTAAGCACCATAAAATTTTGCCATTTATGGATGATTGGGTTTGCACACTTGTGGTCAGTTCATACTGAAAGCCAAGTCCATTGCTGGAGGTGCTCCCTCTTCTTTCTGTTGTAAAAGAAGAATGATAGTCTGCTATCTCAGTTTCCACCCCATTTTACCATAACTGGTAATCAATAATAGCAATATCGCCTCCATTTATTCTACAACCACCTATCTCTTTCCCACCTCTCAACCTTTTAGAGTCAACTAAATTCTTTCCAAAGAAAACAGACTCTAACACTGAAATAGAATGATCCAACCCCAGGAGGTTTCAACCTCCATAAGAAAAATCAAGTTAAAGAAAGTTCCAAGAAGTGTAAACAACACCCGCAGCTGTTGGATTGCATAACACTACAAGATAATATTGTTGTGAAAAAACCTGGGTGAAAGTCCAGGAGACATCTAGAATGATTGTCTTTCCGAAGTAAACATCTGTGTTGATGGGAAATTAAGACAAAAACACACATCTGCACCGAGAATTCAAACACTGTTCCCAAGTGAAACATTAGAATTCTGTTGATTTTATGGGAGAAAAAATACCATAAGTTTGGTAAAAATTTCTGTAACACCAGCCAAATTCAGCCACACAAATCTGTCTTTCATCTATGTGTTTCAATAAACAATTAGAAACAATTAAATTGATTTTTTAAGAAGTACTTAAGCATCTTCAACAGCACCTACATCAAGCTTATGGCTCCTCTGTGCAGCTGACCCCAGCCATAAGATTGATACCCAGCGAGAGGCTCTATCGCAGTCCAGTCATTGGTTTTCCCATTCTAAAAAGCAATGCTAGGTCTACATGCCCTATCACAGAAACATTTCTGCAAGCCACAGCAAGGGGAACTGTCACTCCTGTGCCCCCACTTTGAAAGAGAACATGTTCCTCACTTCCATCTCTCATGGAAGGATCAGTCACAGTGGAAAGATTGCTTCACTATTCTTATAAATCACTCCAGCAAGAGCCCACTTCCTGAAGGAACCACACCCTTGTCATCAGCAAAGGGGAACAGTGAGGACACACACACAATTAAGAAGATGGTCTTGTAAGCCCAGCCTGTCTCCTTTTAAATGTTAACCTCCTAGGGCAGGACGCAGTTCTGTTTGGTGTTTTTTACAGTACCAAGCAATAGCTCTGCAGACAAGTAAATTCACAAAAGGAATAATAAAATTTAAAGACCCTTTTGTTTCCTCTCCTTTGTTTATTTCTAATGGTCTATAAAACAATAGCTTAGAAATAAGCTAAAAGAGCCCAGCCTGTCTCCTTTTAAATGTTAACCTCCTAGGGCAGGACACAGTTCTGTTTGGTGCTTTTTACAGTACCAAGCAATAGCTCTGCAGACAAGTAAATTCACAAAAGGAATAATAAAATTTAAAGACCCTTTTGTTTCCTCTCCTTTGTTTATTTCTAATGGTCTATAAAACAATAGCTTAGAAATAAGCTAAAACTCAAGGCTAAATGAAGAAGAAAGCAAGAAGTTGAGGAACACTGTCCAACCCATCCCCAAGCTTCAAGGGCAGCTCAAGATCCATGCTAGAGCAGCTTGTCCACAGTGAGCAACTAGCGACTGAAAGATTTCGAACTCAGTGACTCATGAATGTTTCTGGATTGCCAGGTTAGTTCCTACTCCCGACAACTGGAATAAGAGTCTGAAAAAGAGAGAGAAAACAAATACTGCTATGGTAGAATCATTTTATTCTTGAAATCTGATAAAGTTGGTATAGCCAAAACTCATTTGGACCATAAAGCAACCTTAGGAAAACATCCATCAAGTCCAAAGTTTTAAGCAACATAACTCCCTGACTAGTCATCTGTAATAAAGTCACCACAAAAAGTTTCTCTAATGAGCCACTTGTAGTGAAGAGCCTGGGGGCTGTGTTGCTTTTCTTTTGCTGAAAAACAAATTACTATAAGTATGATAGCTCAAAAGAACACCACTGCACAGTTTTGTAAGTCAGAAGCCCAGCGTGGCATGGTGAGGGTCCTACAACATACCTGCAAAGGCTGAAATCAAGGCACTAGCCACACTGAGCTCCTGTCTGAAGGCTCTAGGGGAAAATCCACTCCTGCCCTCCATTGTGTCGCATGTAGAATTCCACTCCTTATTGAGGACTGAGAATCCCATTGTCTTGGCAGCTCTGTCAATCCTAAGTCTCTGCTTCAAAGGGGGTCGTGTGATGAGGCCAGGCCCACCTCAGTCATCTCTTCTGAAGCTAACTCTGCTATATAACGTGAGCTAATCATGGGAGGAAAGTCCGTCAAACTACCAGGCCGGCGGACAAGGTGGAGTATGTTCAGAGAAGTGGTCATCTGGCAAACACCTGCTTGCTCTGCAGATCAGCGTCAATAGCTTTTCCTTACCCTGCTCTGTATTAGGCCCTCTTGCTCTATTTCCACAGTTCCTTACTCTTCCAGTCCCACAATCCTTATCAATATTGCCATTGTTACTCATTTACATAGCAGCCTTCCCAGATAAACAACACTGGTGAACCATAGGGTTTTACAGGTGTCCATAAAACATCTGCTAATCCATTGACTGAACTAAAGCAAATTTGTTTTGAAATCCCGGGCCCTTACCTTCTTCCTGAATTCGAACATGCATGAGGACAACATCTCAAAGTGACAGGGGACAAGAGAGACAGATAGAGGCACTTTTTATAGTCTACTATAAAGGCACATTTGTACTCCATATCATAGAAAGGAACTGTCATGTATGTTATTACTAGCTTGGCATGTACACCTGTTAATGACTTATCTGTTATGAGTTACCCATCACCCTCCAGCCCAGATGCCTCTGGGGGAGTAGAAGACTGATACCAACAGAAACTAACTGGATTCTACATTTCAAGGACTGCCTGAGCCCAGACAGCCATGGACTGAGGGGAGAGACTGAGGCATGAAATGAGAGCAGCTCAGGCCTCACACGTTCCAGAAACATAGCTGACCACCTGACCAGAGAGCCAAGACTGAGCTCTGGGATGATAGACTAATTTTATCCCCTGGCCTCCCTGTATAATCTGCTGGCTGGAGAGGAGATGTAAGACAGGTCTCTACGATATTAACCCACTGTCTTCTCAAACTGACGGTGATCTGAATAAAATACGATTTTAAGATTCAATTCCAGTCTCTGCTGATTGGTTTTTAAAAGTGACAGACTGGCTTATACCAAGGCCAGGTACATTGGAACATGCCAGTAATCCCAGTACATGACAGGTGAAGGCAAGAGGATCATGTGTTCAAGGACATACTCTGCCACATAGCTAGTCTGAGGTCAGCCTTGGCTACATGAGATCCTGTCTCAAAACAAACAACAAATGGGCTTAAACCTATGTTTTAGTTTGCTCCATTGCTGTGATGAAGCACTTTAACCAAAAGCAACTCAGAAAAAGAAGGTTTATGTGGCTTAGGCTTCTGGTCAGGGTCTATCATTGAGGGAAATCAGGGCATGAATACAAGGCAGGAATCAAGGAATGCCACTGAGGGCTCACTCATTGACTTGTGCTTACATAGCTTTCTTATGCAGCCCAGGACTACCTGCCTAGGGATGGTACTGTATACAGTGTGCTGGGCCCTTCTACATCAATTAATGATCAAGACCATCCTCTGCAGACATGCCCCAAGCCAATCTGCCCTAAGGAAATTCCTCAGTGGAGACTTTCCTCTTAGATGACACGAGGTTGTATCAAATCAACAAAGCTAACTAGCAACCTATAAACCTAAAACCCTGGGTCCACAAAAATGCTGGGTTGTCTCACTCATTTCATCCCAGAACTTCATTGAATGACTAGGGTTCGTCTCCTTTGGGGAAGATTCCCTGGGCTTCACCTCATGACAGGCTGCATGTTCTCAGGTTCCCTCATGGTGGCTATTCTTCCAAGACTTACTTTCTTCATTCTTCACCCAGCAAAGGAATTTCCTTGCCTTTCAGTGGCCTGAATTGGGTCACATGCTCACCCTCGAAGCAGTGAATGTGCTGGCTTAAGTCTGTCAAGATCCACTTCTGGAGCTAGATGTGATATCCACTTCAAGGCTGACCAAAACTCAATGAAACCCAAAAGGCTTGAACACACCAGAAAAATAATCAGCAAATGCCTGTTACACAGGGGAGCTGACTTCTCCAAGGCCATACTGAAGTTCTTCCACATCACACGAAGGACTAGTCATCGTTGCTGTGAAACTTATAGACTCCCCAACTCATAGTGTTAGAACCCTGCCTAATTTCATGTTTCTGCAATGTCAGCACAGAAAAGCAAAGCAATATGCCCCCAGGATACACATCTAATTAGGCCATCAAAAAGAACATTACCCAGGTGTTTTTATTTCTGGTTTAATCCTCCTTCTGGTATGTTATTGCTACACAATCAGGGCAAAAATCAGGCCACATGACATGTCGCTTTGTTTTCCTATAAACAGCAGCTACTGGCAAAAACAACGTGTTTGCTTCGTATGGAAAGCAAGTAGGTAAAAAAGTGAAAGATGGAAAAATAGCAGTACAATCCCTTTTAATTTTGTTTTAACTCACAGAACTAACGCATTGGTGAACCCTGAGAGCAAGAACTTTTCTCAGATGTGAGAAAATGTGACACATAAACACTGATGATAAGATCTAAACAGTAACAAGTTAGGGCTCCTAAGTCCTGGTTCCTGAACCCTTCAACAGAGTCCTTGGCTCTACCCAGCAACTGTGTACCTGGAACTTTCCACAGAGTACGCTAGTTAGCACTTCTTTGACCTGTGGAGGTGCAAAGAGGAAGAGCTTGATCTGGTCAGTCTTTAAAAACCATAGAGCAAAAAGACCCCCAAAGAAAAGTAGCCAGTTTCTTGGCTAAAAATCAAAATGTCCTTGGGCCTCTTAGCAACATACTCTGTTCCAAAGACCAAAAATGTCAAAAGTATTTGGAAGCTCTTATCTAATCCTTAAAAGATTTTAGGGTTACCACTTCGGGGGGGGGTGTTAGAGTAGCAAAAAGCCCCATAAAAAATAAAAGAGTACGCGAAGTTGTTCAGGAAAAAGTGATGGGGAGATAGGGGAGGAGTTGGAGGGGAGGGAGTGGACATGGATTTGATCAAAAGCCTTATATGCATGTATGAAATTCTCAATAATTTTTTTAAAGTTAAAAAAAAACAGAGGATAAAGTATAGAACTTCCAGAATCCTGCCAGGGGAGCCCCGTCCTCCCCTGCCTTATGCCAGTTTCGATGAGGATGCATTTACTGTTTCACTATTCCCTAGAACATTTTGCATTGCTTAGAATTCTTTATTCTAGAATTCTATAGTCTCTTTAGTTGACCTATTAAGGGTGGTATCCAATCCTAGTTCATTAAGGCTGCCGGGGCCAGGCTCTGACCTTAATAATGCCATTAATAACACCGAATTTTCTTCATCCATTCTTCTGTTGGTGGACATCAAGGTTGTTCCTACATCTCAGCTGCTCTGAACCATGAGAGTGAAAATATGCAAATATTTCCTGGAAATCCTGATTTCAACTCTTTGGGGTAATACCAAGAATTAAGGTTGCTGAACCATATCGTAGTTCTATTTAAGGACAAATACTGCATGAGTCCAGTTATTGGAATATCTATAACAATTAAACTTACAGAAACAGAATACAGTGGTAGTTGCCAGTGGGGTGGAGGGAGAGAGGGAAATGGGGAGTTCCTATTCAAAAGAGATGAGATTCAGCTATGCAAGGTGAAGTGTTCAGAAGATGTTACAATGTTGTCTATAGATAATGTTACAATGTACCTTTAAATTTTATTAAGCAGATAGCTCTTATGTGGTATCCTTACCACAAAAACATTAAATTATATTTTAAGGGGCTAGAGAGAAGGCTCAGCAGTCAAGAGCACTCGCTGCTCTTGCAGAGGACCTGAGTTCGATTCCCAGAACCTACATGGCAGCTAACAACCATCTATAACTCCAGTTCCAGGGAATCCAATACCTTCCTCTGTCCTCCATGGCTTTGAATGACACAGGTGCACTTATATACATGCACATAAAATAAAAATAATAAATAAAATATTTTTAAATAAATATAGTACATTTTAAGTACATTTTAAAATCTTTAAAGCATAGAGAGACCTGGGTTCCAGAGCCCGGGAACATGGCCAGGTCATAGGGCAGCATATGATTTTCAGACAGACCAGCTAGTGACAACCAGCTGTGGGTACAGGAGCAATGGACAACAGACAACTGCTATGGTTGGAGTGTGACATGTTGCCATCGGCTCCTCTGTTTGAAGACTTGGTCCCCAGCTGGTGGTGCTGTTTGGGAAGGCTGTGGGATCTCTAGGTGGAGCCTAGATGGAAGAAGCAGGTTGCTGGAGGTGGTCCATGAGGTTTTATAGCCTGACCTCACTTCCTGTTTACTTTCTGTTTCCTGATTGCTGATACACTGTGAGCAACCAGTGCCCCGTTCTGCCTTCCCCATCACCGTGACGGACTGTGTCCCCTTGAACTATTAGCCAAGAAAAACGTTTCCTCCCCTAAGTTGCTTCTTGATAAGTATCTTGTGACAGCAATGAGAACAGCAACTAACACAACAACTCAAAGTGTTGCCCCAAAGGCCTGGTAAGTCTGGCTGTCAGAAGTCACACCTATTGCAGGTAAGGAAAAGCCTGTTAAGGGCTGACCGTTCCATTGGAGTGCTGGTCTTAAGCCTTGACTTACCATTAGTATCTCAGCAGGAATCCTCTAATTAAGTTTTACTCATTCAGTCTCCTTCCAGCCCCTGTCCTCTGCTAGGCCTTCCTCTGCCTTCTGACCTAAATTCTCTTCTAAACATAAGCTAAATTGTGTATTTGTTTCTGTTATACACAGAACAAATACAAAAGGTCATAGAATAACAGCTGCCTTGTTAACAAGATCCATGAGGGCCAACACCATTTACCTATGATTCATCTCGTGATCTCACCCACCAGACAGCAAGCCATCTCCCATGCTACCTCTTCATGCATGCCCCTTGTGTTCTGACTGCTTTCTCCACCAAAAAACCTTTCCCTGTCCAAGCTTAACTGGATTTTTTTAAGAAAACAGTTTTAAAGTTACCTTTTCTCTCAATATCCTATTCAATATTACCTATAACACTGTATTTTCATTTATTTTTTAATTTAGTTTTTATTTTTAATTAGCTTGCAAAGCAGCTTTCCTTATGACATTTTCATACATATTAAAATTTGATTGACCCTCCCCCAGCCCCTCTCCCCATCTCTGCTTACACCCTTACGCCCCCAGTATTCTTTCTTCCACTTTCCTATCCCATGTGACATGATATTTTAGTCATTTACCTCTTGGTCCCCTCCAGGACAAGATATTTTATCAGTGAGTTGCCAGTCATTACAGAGTAGCTACCAGTCAAGTTAGCATGTACTGAGCTTAACTGAATTGAATCATTTAATGTATGTCTTACCTTCGAGATGGATTGAAATCAGATCTTCTTCTGGAAGACACCAAAGGACTCTGACTCTAGGTTTGACCTATGTTTGAGTGATCCTGATCCCTGCCTCTCTTCAGGGAAACAGCCCTAGTTCCAATTCTCAGGATTAATGAGAGCTAAGTCAAGAGACCTTTCAAAGGTCTGGCCCACATTATGGAACTCAGTGTCAAATCAGCCTGCCACTGGTCCAGGCTTGCATCTCTGTATTAATTTACCTGGTGAACTAGCCACAGTCTAGTTGGTAGAGGACAGAGGTGATGTTGACACCTGTGGTGGTTTGAATGAGAATATCCCCCATAGGTTCCAAGTATTTGGACATTTTTGTCCCCAGTTTGGTGGCACTGTTTTGGGAGGTCTTAAAAAGTGTAGGTATCCTGGAGGAAGCATGTCACTGGGGGTGGGCTTAGAGAGTTCTTAAGCTTTGCCAGATCTCCAGTTGCTCTCTTGCATCCTGTGCCTGCTTGAAGATGTAGAGCTTAGCTTCTGCTCCTCCTCCAGCCACCTCTGCCACCACACCTCCCTGCCATATGCTCTCTTGCCCCTTTGGAACCATAAGCGCAAATAAACTCTCCCTTCTATAAATTGCTGTGGCCAGTGTTTCCATCACAGCAAATGAAAAGTAACTAAGACAATGCCCTTGCTAATGGTCTACTGTCTTGTCCAATCCCAAGTCTTCTCTCTGCTTCATTCTTTTCCTTAGGATTCTTTCTGATCCCTGTTCTGAATATCTCTTCTATTTCTTTAAATTTTTATTTATTTTTTATTTTATCTGTATTATGGTTATGCCTGCATGTATGTAAGTGCATCCATGTTGTGAAATGTACTATGAGACCAGAAGAGGACATCAGATCCCCTGGAACTGGAACTATAGATGGTTGTTAGCCACCATGTGAGTGCTGGGATCAAACCCAGGTCCTCTACAAGAGCATTTAGTGCTCTTAATCACTAAGCTATATCTAATTAATTGAGAATTTCATACATGCATATAAGGTGTTTTGATCAAATCCATGCCCACTCCCTCCCCTCCAACTCCTCCCATATCTCCCCATCGCTTTTTTTTGATAACTTCATGTACTGTTTTATAGGTAATCGAGCCCAAATTAGGAGAAAGCACCAGGACACAGACAAGAACTCCAGCGGGATAGAGTTTATTGGCATGGAAAACACATGAGTCAGTCCCCAGTTCATGATAGAGGAGGTGACCATTTACAGGCTGTTGGCTGGGGGCTTTTATAGGGGGTTTTGGGCGATGCGGAAGGTGGGAAGATATTTTAAAACAAGTTAGGTGGGAGAGAGAGAAAGCCCAGGGCTTATCAGGAGAGAACAGCCTCTGTAAAACTGTGCCCTTCCATCCCCTTCTGTCAGCCAGGATCTGGGTCATGGGATAGGGGTCTGTTTATCTTTTAAGATTATCAAAGGGAAAGCAGACTGTGCTAGAACAGCTCTTGCAGCAATCAGGTCTTGGGTCATAGGTATAGGGAGTCTGTTTATCTTGTTTGCAGGCACTCAGGGTGCTCATTAACTCAGTCCCTGTAATTCCAGAGGACTTGAAAAGCGTGAGGCCCTGTTGCATTGGGGAGGGGGTTACTGTAGATCTGAACCTTAACACTGTTCCTTCTTTTTTTTTCCTAAGGGGCTTTTTGCTACTCTAACATTACCCCCTCTGAAGAGGTAACCCTAAAATCTTTTAAGGATTAGATAAGAGCTCCCAAATACTTTTGACATTTTTGTTCTTTGTTGCTAAGAGGCCCAAGACATTTTAACTTTTAGCCAAGAAACCGTCTACTTTTCTTTGGGGTCTATTTACCCTAACTGCCTAGCCAATTCCTACCTCCTATTCTTATCACACCATCCCCTGAAGAGGTTACCCAACTTGCAGATAGAGAATTGGGATGCAGACCACTCTGGCTTCTTCCATGCTGAACAGGGACACATGGTGAGGCAATTGGAGTACCCCTTCAGTGGATCTACCTAAAAGACTCCCAAATTGTATAACTCTTATCTGTAGAGGAAAAAGAAAGTCCTTGAATCATGAATAGGAGATGTGAAGGAGAAGAAAAGGCAAGAGTAGTTAGCATTACAAGTTCTAGACAGGGAACCAGAAAAAAGTCAGAACACTGCAAATTTCAAATGTTCATATCAGAGTCCATTGGGATTTCTTGCAACATCAGAGCTTCCAAAAGCATCCCTATATTGGGTTCCTCCTCATTTTTCTTTTGTCTGCCAAGGCTGGACTAGAGAGTGATGGATTCAGGATTTGCTTTCAGGTATTTTGATAGCTGTTGGAGTGGTTAGAATCAGTGTCAGTTCCCTCTCAAAGGCTTCGAGATAGGGGGAAAAAACAAATTTATCCATCATGTTAGAACAATATCTGGTTGTCTCCCTTAGCTACAGGTGGGCACTACAGTATTGGAGACCAAGATTTGAAGTCTTACGTCTGAGCAGCACTTTCTGGTTAGGAACAAAATCATCAATGAGAAATAATTGTCTAAATAACTTTTTATATAGACTTAAGCCTAATGTCTGGGAAGTATAATCCCTTAAACTTTTAAAGAAATATACTGATGACTGTACTCCTTGGTTATACTTTCCTTTTGGGTGTTTAAGACCATACAGTTGGCCCAAATAAATCAATTTCTTTTTACACTAAATGTCATTTGAGGATCTGTTCCTCAGGGGTCACACGGACTTGAGAGGAGCTCCTGGCTCCTTCTTTTTACCAGTTCCATCTATGTGAAGATAAGCCAAAGGTGCTGCTCGACCATGTCTGGCTTCACTTAGAAGCATGAATGAGATGTTTTCTCTGAGTTGACCCTCCTCTTTGTAGACTGGACACTGGTTTAAGTCCACTTTGTGGGGTCTCCATGTCCTTGCTGAACAAGAGGACGGGTGACTAACCACAGTTGCAGGACATTTTGAGAGATGTTCCATAGTCCCCTGGAACTTAGTCGACCTTGGAGGGCAAGGGGAATAAACTGTCCTTTAAGTCCCTCCAACCAGATTAGTTTGGTCTCAAAGTATGGCTGTTAAACATCCCAGAAGGTTAGCTCCACCAATCTGGTACTTTTAATTACCATGTGCTATGTAGATAAACCTTGGGCAAAACCAAACATTCTCAGATAAGCCTTGACTAGACATATATTTTGTTCCTTAAACTAGTTGACTAAACTATGACCTTAGAAGTTTTAAGATTATGTGTATATTATTTTTGTCTCATCCTTTATATATCATAACAACACAGACCTTCATCACTTGCTTAGGCTTTCTTGTTTTTCCTATTTTGGAAAATATCTCCATTCCCATATCCTTTTAACATCTTTTACATTCTCATTTTCTTTTTTTTAATAATTATGAAACATAATAACATTAACAAGTAAATTTTCCATCTGGGGGCTGGAGAGATAGCTCAGTGGTTAAAAACACTGGTTGTTCTTGCAGAAGACCCAGGTTTGAGGCCCAGCACACACATGGCAGCTAACAACTGTCCATAACTCCAGTTACAGGGGATCCAACAGCCTCTTCTGACCTCTGCGGGCATTGCATGAGATGGGTGCTCTTACCTACAAATAGGCAATACACACATACACATAAAATAAAAATAATAGAGGCTGGAGAGATGGCTCAGGGGTTAAGAACACTGGCTGTTCTTGCAGAAGACCTGGGTTTAAATCCCAGCACCCACATGGCAGCTAACAACTGTTCGTAACTCCAGTTCCAGAGGATCTGAAAGCCTCTTCTGTCCTCCGCGATCATTGCATGACATTGGTGCACTTACCTACATGCAGGCAATACATGCATACAACGTAAAAGAAAAAAAATAAAATATTAAGAAAAAGAGCTGATAATATTTTTTTAATTCCATCTGTTGTGAGAGTCCTTTTCCTGGGGATACTAAGCAATGCTTATCCCCTTTTAAGGTTCTAGTGTCAAACCAATGTTTCATTAAAGTTTCACTGAGGAATCAGTGAATTTACTGAGCTAACTTACTGAGATAACTGAGCGGCTGCTGAGGTGTATGTATGACCTGAGGGTATGCACCCTGGATAGCCTTTACCCAGCATGGATCAAGCCTTCTCTTCCTAGTCTTCCCAAGATTTTTCCAAATTGCTGTCTGTATTCTTTTTCTTTCATGCAAGCCTTCCTACAAAGCACTCTTCATGGGATGAGGAAAGGCTGGTATCTTCACAGACTCTACTACTTCAGGACTCTGGCCATGAAATCTGGCTTCTAAGATGAATTATCCAGATGTTTTAAAAGCAAACAGGATCCCCTTGGGTTCCTACTTAGAATGACTATCCTCAGGGTCTAACCTCAGATATTCTAGTTCTCTGCATTTACTTTTAAACCCCTACATGATTTAGTTCTAATTTATTTTTAGTTTATGTGTGTTGAGTGTTTTCCCCGCTGAAAAGTGCACCTGTGTGTGCAGTGCCCACAGAGGGCAGAAGAGAGCATCAGATCCCCTGGAACTGGAGTTTCAGACAGTTGTTGGCTACCATATGGGTGCTAAGAACCCACCCAAGAACCAAACCCAAGTCCTCTGCAAGAGCAACCAGTGCTCTTAATCACAGAGCCATCTCTGTAGCCCCTCCTAGGTGATTTTGAAACAGGTGGTGCACCATGAACTTCGAGAAGCATCATCCTGCATCATGTATTTAATCTGAGTCATCTATACTGTCTATACATCACACACACACACACACACACACACACACACACACACACACACACATACACACACACACACACACACACACACACAAACACAGTCTTAGAACCGAAAAGCTTTCACTGACTGTGATTGTTCTCCAAGTCTCTTGCCAAAGAGGTATGATTTGGACAGCTGAAAACCTGTTGTGCATAACTGTCTGCCTCAACTTTTTAAAATTAACATCCCCAAGTAGTCCCCATCACCGGAAATTGCCTGACTTTAGGGACCTGTTGGCCTGTTATCTTGACCTTTTTTGCAATTATATTCTTGGACTCTGGCTTATTCTTATAACCACTAGGACACCAATTTTCATCCACCAATACCTAAAATCCAGTAATTCTTTCACACTACTGAGCACCATACCTACCTAGCCAGGTTTTCCTCTGAGCCCCAGACCTCTCAACTAGTCCATCCAGGTACAGATTAGGCACTGTTTCCACACAAGTCCTTCGCACTCCAGCTCATGTTTATGTTCTCATGGTCTGAAATCCTATACCAACCCCCTTGTTTGCATCACTGTTGATACTTCTTACTCCTGTCCCATTACCCACTTTTTACCTGTCCAGCCAGCTTGTAAATTAGTATCGCTGAGTATTTATGGATTAAACAAAAGCCAAAAATTTAGGAGACATAAAATAAGAAGCACATAATGCTTTAAAAAGTAAGTCCAGAGAATCTGATACTGCTTGAAAAGTCAGTCTCATTAAGGATGAGTTTGCACTGAGTCCTAGAAAGACATTTTAGCCATCAAACGTACTGAGAACTATTTCTCTGCCAGGCACAGCACTGCATTCCACATCTTTAATCTTCCTTGAGGCAAAGACTCAAGGAAGCCTTTGTATTTCCCAAAATAATACAATAGAAAAATAAAATGCTGAAGTACGGTGGTCGACTCCAAGGCCCCTGATCTTCCTACTGCTCTGCTCATCAACAGGAAACACCTCCCCCTCAAAAATGCCACAGCTGCTTCTTCTTCAAGGTGCTAATGCCATTTGGAACTTTCCAATAGGCTCTGAAAACTTACGAGAAAGGAGAAATTCTTTCTGCAGTAAGCAGGGAACGGCATGCGGGTGGGTGTACAGAACAATGAGGGACATTTTTCTGCCATGCAGTGATTTTCACTGTTCCATCCATTCTGTGATGTGAGGCATAAAGCAACGTGGACTGTGCGCATTTTAAGGCTGTTTTCTCTTTGGAGAATCTGACTTCCACTTCATAGGACAAGAAAGCCAACAGTTCGGCAGACTGCTCATCCAAATAAGACTTTGAGGCTGAGCTTCTGTGGTTTCTATGTGGCTTGTAAGATCCCCTGGTACCTTTCCTAATTGCAGAGGTTGGTCCCAGCAGGAATCATGAATTGCCAGCCTAAGCCAAAGAGTATTTAGTACCATACTAACCAGAACATCCTCGTGGTTTCCGGATCTTCGGCAGATGCCAGGAATTAGTTAATTGATGCCTATGGAAGCTGTAAGCTTAGATGAGGGCACCACAAAGCCTGGAAGCAGATGCAGTAGGTCGTGAGCCCCACCCTGCCATCGCTCCCGCTGCTGTGGGGAGGGCCATAAAGGCGCTGGGTTCGGAGTCACAAGCCTGGGTCTTGGTCTATGGAGACCTGAGTCTCTCTGGTCTTTCCAAAACTAATTCCTCATCTATAAATGAGAAGAATATCCCTGAAGTGCTCTTTGCACAAGTGTTGGAGAGGCACTTGGGGAAGCTCCATAAAAATTAGAACTAGACCAAGTACTCCCTCGACTACTCCACGGCAGTCTGAGCTGCCCCACCAAGTATGCACCTATTTCATACCTACAGCCCCTTTGTCCTTCTCTTCTAGATCATAAGGACCACAAAGACAGAATTAGACCAGTACTGTTTACCACTCTCTCCTAGGACCTCCATAGTTCTGGGCATTTGGATGGTGCTTGGTAACTATTTTCAAGATGATGAATGGATGGAATCCTATAGTGTTTGTTTCTTCCATGAAAATTTCATGCCACATAAAAAGAAATCTCATGCCATAGTGTCTTCACATTGACAAATCTGCTTCATTATATAACTGAAAAATATCCAATGGACAGAGCTGTGATCCTAGAAAAGCACAGCATGAAGTAAAGCGACACACAGTGACCTCTTCTCACTTCAGCATTCTCATGCGATTAGTCTCTGGGGTAATTATCTACATCCTAAAACTGGATCTGAATTTGGACTTCGTAGGACTAAATGGACTATTTTAAATAGAAATTCAATCATGCTGGGTGTGGTGGCGCGTGCCTGTAATCCTAGCACGCGGGATGCAGAGGCAGGCAGATCTCTGTGAGTTTGAGGCCAGCCTGGTCTACATAGCCAGCTGGAGCTACAGGGAGACCCTGTCTCAAAAAGAGAGAGAAAGAAAGAAAGAAAGAAAGAAAGAAAGAAAGAAAGAAAGAAAGAAAGAAATTCTGTCACGGAAAACTCTCAGATCGTTCTTTGTGGAGGAGTGAAAGCAAAAGTTTGGAGCCCAAAAGTACACAGTTTGCCTGTAAATGACCAATAGGGACAGAGGTCGCTGCTGAAGAGCCAGTGAGACATTTTGTTGAAACAAAGATTCAAACTCAAAAGTTTTCAGGTTCTGTTACTACAAACATCTGAAGGCAATGAGAAGAAATTGGGACGCAAACACACGGTAGAGGTTTAATGCCCCTATACCTTCAGTACCTTAAAAGTACAAACAGTCTTTCCTCTGCTTTTATGTGGAACAAATATGCAGACCTAGCAACTTGATCAAGTCACCAGAGGTTTTGTTTAGGGAATATTTTTCTTTGTGGTGATGAGTCTGCAGAGGAGCTAAGGACAGGGCCATCATGTGACATCACTGCCATTCTGGAAGAATTGAGTGAAGTCTTTAACACCGTACGGTAATCAGGAACTGGGGACGTGCCTAGGTGGGTAAAGTGTTTGCTAGCCAAGCATGAGAATCTGAACTTGGATCTCCAGGACCCACATATAACCAGATGCAACAGTGTGTGTCTGTGACCTCTGCACTCCTATCATGAGAGGTGAGGAGAAAACAGGAGACTCCCTGTAAGCTCATGGGCCAGCTAGCCTACAACAGAAAACAAGAAGACCTGTCTCAAACCAGACAGAAGGGGAGAGTTGACACCCAAGGTAGTCCTCTGGCCTATACACACACCACACACACACACACACACACACACACACACACACACACACACACACAGGACATTCAGGAGAAGGCAAAATGTGAAAGCAAGTGAGAAGCTTAACAGAAAGTTTTAGAAATTGATCAATTTATGAACCTTGTAACAGTTAAGCCTCAAAAGACAAATTGTAGAGTTTCTTAACCACTTCTAATGCCTTGCCTAGAAATAACAAGAAAATATATGATTTTTAAATTTTTAAAATATGTTCATTATGCAAAAATAATGGTGAAAACAAACCTTAGCATCACGTATTGGCTGAAAGTTCATTTAGCATTAACCTGGAATAAGAGCCCCTGGAGGATGCTTGGAATATGTAAGAGAAACTGAAAGTTGCCCCCAGTATCTATTCTCCCCTTGGTCCAGTGTTAAACACAACACCACTGTTATGTGCTGTCTTCGTTAATTTTCTACTGCTGTGATAAAAACAGTAACCAAAACCAACTTGGGGACGAAAAGGTCTTCTATTTGGCTCACAGCACAGTCCATCATCAAGGAAACCCAAGGCAGGAACTCAGGGCAGGAACCTGGAGCACCAACCATGGAGAAACGCTGCTCACTGGCTTGCTCCTCTAGCCTGTGTTCCGCCTGCTTTCTTATGCAACACAAGACTACCTGCTCAGGGGTGGCACCGCCCACAGTGGGCTGGGCCCTCCCTCATCACTCAGCAATCAAGAAAATGCCCGGCAGACAGTGGCCACACGCCAGTTCAGTGGAGACAATTCCTCAACTGAGGTTCTCTCTAACTAGATGTGTCAACTTGACAACTAAAGCTATCCAGACATGTGCTGAATAATCCCCCAAAGACTCATATGTTAAGGGCTTCATTATTAGTCTGGGGTGAAGTAATGGAGCCTCTAGCAAGTGGGAGTAGAGCTTGTGAGAAGAAGTGACTTTAGGGTGCCCTTGAATGAGACAGTGGCACTCTGGTTGTTTTGTCCTCTGTCTTGGCCTCCTGGCCTCCAGGAGATGAACAGCTTTGTTCCACCACAAGTTACTTCCATGATGTCCTGCCCTGTAACAGGCCCCAAGGCAACAGAATCCACCAATCACTGTCTGAAAGCTTGGGAACGTTTTTACCTTGTGATAACTAATATTAACTGTCAACTTCACTGGATTTAGAATCACCATGGAAACACATCTGAGTGTGTTGATGAGGGTTTCTGGAAAGGCTTGATAAGGAGGGAAGACCCACCCTGGTTATGGGAGGTTCCATGCCATGGACTGGAGTTCTAGACTGAATAGACAGAAGAGGATGAGCAGATCAAGAGCATCCATCTCTCTGCTTCCTAATGTGAATGTGATGTCAGCTGCCTCACACTCCTGACACCATGCTTTCTCCATCACAGTGGATTATGCTCTCAAACTAGGACCAAAACAACCCTCCCTTCCTTAAATTGCTTTTGCCAAGTATTTTGTCACAGCAATGATAAAAGTAGCTAATACATATCTTCTAAATAGATTGTCTCAGGAATTTTGTCACAGTGATGGAAAACTAATATAATCACAGAAAATAAACTACATTTCACAGGCTCTCTTGAAGGTAGGTATGCACACATGACCAAACTCTACCAATGAAGTATAAATAAATGTCACCTTAGCAACATCCTAGAACCTTCCAGAAGAGAGAGCTAGTACATACTGTTATACTCCTCATCATTGTCCTTCCCCAGTCTTCCTCCTGACACAAAGATGCGGCCATCTTGAATTTGAGGCCCACTATTGAGAAACAGTGGTCTGGAAGGAGCAGAGCCTAAGGCCCTGAGGACTTTTCGAGCACAGTCGCTAGTCCATACCAGACTGCCTGCCTTCTGACTTTAACATGAGAAACACACACTTCTAACTGCTGAAACCAAGCCTCAGGCACACAGAGCTAGCTCAGCATTCAAGAGAAGTAAGACAGCCACTGACTTCAGGGACTGTCATAAATTCAAACAGGATGGAGGCAGTAAACTCAGAACTGAAACTCCATACAAAGCCGAAGACTGAGTTTCTCAAGAGAAATCTAACAAGGTGTTATCTAAAGGAAAGTAATTCACAGCAAAAGGGCCATGAATCACTTCTGCTAGAGGAAACAGGGAAGGACTCACGGCCCATCTGACATTTCTGATGAGCCCTAAAAGAAGGATAGAATAGAGGGGGAGGCAAAGCACAGGAACAACACTGCCAAGGTGTGGAGGTGGAACAGAACAGACTGTGTTCAGGCAGTGTTAGCAGATTAACTTTACCCAGAGTGCAGTTACAGTTGGTGGCCTCGACTGAGCACCCAACTGGTCTGTGTGCTTATCCTGCCATGTTGTCTTCATGACTTTTGTCTCCATTTGACAGTACACCCTACTGCTTCTCTACTGCCTCCTCCATTTTTTCATCAAAGAATCAGAAAGAACCCAAATAAATGACTTAACATTGCAACTCAAGCCCATGTTGTCTTCATGACTTCTGTCTCCATTTGACAGTACACCCTACTGGTTCTCTACTGTCTCCTCCATTTTTACATCAAAGAATCAGAAAGAACCCAAATAAATGACTTAACATTGCAACTCAACACACTTGAAAGCAAAAGCAAATGAAACCCAAACATAGCAGACAAGAAGAAATAACAAAAATCAGGGAAGAAATTAATGAAATTGAAACAAAGAACACAATACAAAGAATCAACAATTCCAAGGCTGGTTCTTAGAAAAGATAAACAAGATAGACAGACCACTAGCCTAGTTAACCAAAAGAAAGGAAGAACATCTCCAAATCAACAAAATCAGAGATGAAAGGGGGAACATCACAACAGACACCAAAAAGATCCAGAACATTATAAGTGAATACTTTAAAAACACACACGCTAGTAAGTTTGAAAACCTAAAAGAAATGGTCAGGTATCTAAAGGCATGGGGACCACCAAAGCTAAACCCAGA
>NW_008351693.1:358327-359671 GCF_000622305.1 Nannospalax galili
AGGTCTTTTGTGCTTCCATATGAATCTTAGGATGGTTTTTTTCAATTCTGTGAAAAATGTCATGCGGATTTTGATTGGCATTGCAAGTAATCTATAAATGGCTTCTGGTAGGATGGTCATTTTTACACTTTTAAATCTTTAAAGAAATAAATTGAGGAAGATATCAAAAGATGGAAGGACCTCCCATGCTCATGGATTGGAAGAATTAATGTTGTGAAAATGACCATCCTACCAAAAGTCATATATAGATTCAATGCAATGCCAATCAAAATCCCCATGACATTTTTCACAGAATTGGAAAAACTATCCTAAGATTCATATGGAAGCACAAAAGACCTTGGATAGCCAAAACAACCCTGAGCACTAAGAGTAGTGCAGGGGGGATTACTACACCAGATTTCAAGCTTTATTACTGAGCTATAGTCATAAAAACAACATGGCACCAGCACAAAAATAGACATGTAGATTAATGAACAAAATTGAAGACCCAAGTAAGAGTATATGCAATTTCAGCCACCTGATACTTGACAAAGGGGCCAAGAACGCTCACTGGAGGAAAGACACCATGTTCAGCAAATGGTGCTGGCAAAACTGGATCTCCACCTGTAGAATGAAACTAAAGCCCTATCTTTCACCTTGCACAAAAGCCAACTCCAAATGGATCAAAGACCTCAATGTGAAGCCTGAAACTCTGAAACTGTTAGAAGAAAACATTGACAATAACCTACAAGATATAGGTATAGGAAAGAATTTTCTAAACTGGACATCAATTGCTCATGAAACAAGGTCAAGAATCAACAAATGGGGTCTCATTACACTAAAAAACCTTCTGTACATCAAAAGAAGCAACAAAATAAGTGAAGAGAAAGCCCACAGAATGGGAGAAAATCTTCACTAGCAACACATCTGACAGTGGTTTAAAAACCAAAATATATAATGAACTCAAGAAAACAAAGAATCAAAAAAAGAAGCAACCCAATTAATTAAAAGATGAGCTAAGGAGCTGAACAGAGAGTTCTCAAAAGAAGAAATAAAGATGGCTTAAAATGTGTTCAAAATCATTGGTAATTAGGGAAATGCAAATTAAAACCACATTAAGATTTCATCTTACCCCAGTCAGGTAAGAAAACAAATGATACCAAATGTTGGAGAGGATGTGGGGAAAGGGGAATGCTCATCCACTACTGGTGGGATTGCAAACTTGTTCAGCCCCTATGGAAAGCAGTGTGGAGAACCCTTAGAAAACTACAAATGAACCTACGATTTGACCCAGTTATACCACTCCTTGGCATATACCCAAAGAACTCGTCCTGTTGCAGAGACACTTGTACATCCATGTTTGTT
>NW_008351693.1:359875-360160 GCF_000622305.1 Nannospalax galili
TGCATGTTCTCCCTCATATGTGGATCCTAGAACCAAATCCTGATAAGTGAGTATGTATCCAGACATAACTACAGGAACCAGGATAATGGAAAGGAAACAGGGAGGTAAAGGAAAAGAAAGAACCTGAAAGAGAAGAAAAGTAGGAAACAGGCCTTAATAAGGGAGATATGAATACAAATTGGGTTAGTTTAAGGGAGTGGGGAGGGGAGGGTATACAAGGAACCTAGGGGATAGAGGAAAAGAAGGAGCTCAAGAGAGGTGGGACCATAGGAGAAGGGTATTAGT
>NW_008351693.1:360230-360809 GCF_000622305.1 Nannospalax galili
AACACAGAGGGAACCATGTTAGTCCAACAGCCTACTGAAATATTTTACATACAACTAGATCAAAGAATATAATATATATCTAGTCAAGGATTATCTGAGAATGTTTGGCGTTTGCCCAAGCTTTATCTACATGGCACATGGTAATTAAAAGTACCAGACTGCCACCTTCTTGGATGTTTAATAGCCATACTTTGAGGCCTATACTAATTTGTTCAGAGGGCCATAAAGGACAGTTTTTGTTCCTTGCCCTCCTAGGTCGATTAAGTTCCAGGGGACTATGAGCACCTCTTACAATGTCCTGGAACTGTGGTGAGTCACCTGTCCTCTTGATCAAGGAGGCTGTGGAGACCCCAACAGATGGACCTGAACCAGTGTCCAGTCTACAAAGAGGAGGGTCAATACAGAGGAAATAGGAGATGCTTCCAAGTGAAGCCAGCCAGCCATGGTCGAGCAGGACCTTTGACTTATCTTCACATAGGTGAAACCCAGTGTCTGGTCTACAAATAGGAGGTGCTTCCAAGTGAAGCCAGCCAGCCATGGTCAAGCAGGACCTTTGACTTATCTTCACATAGGTAGAAC
>NW_008351693.1:361344-378828 GCF_000622305.1 Nannospalax galili
AAATTTTTGTTCCTTAATAATTAGTAGATGTGAATAACATTACCATTGAAATCTACTTGATGACTTTATATCCATACTCAGATGCCAAGGAGCTCAGAAAGTAACCGACTGTGACTAATAATAGTCAGATATATAGAGATTAGAAATGCGTGTGCAAACATCTTAGTGTCAATTGCGTTGGAAATAAATTTTTCTATATGAAACTGTATTTTAATAATGAAATGGAGATCTTTTTTAAAGGTTAAAACCTCATTTAATTTTATGTCTTATAGGGTTTATACTGAGTACAATATTGTATAACTGTATTAATTCAACTGTAAACCTAAAAATTTACAGCCAATTTTGAAAGAGATGCATCTTAGCTCTGGACATTGTTATTGAATATGTCAATGCTGTTGTAATGAAATTCTTCTTCTAATTATATGGTTATTAAATAAATAATTTTAAAAAGGAAAAAAAGAAAAAAAAAAGAAGCAGAAGCAGGCAACATTCTGCCTCAGTTCAAAGGCTTGTGAGCTGGCATCCAGCGCCTATGAAGCAGATGTTAGAAGATTACTTGCACCCAGAGATCTGGGGCCAATCTTGAGAACAGAGCAAGAACTCTTCCCTAAAATAATCAATTAATCTCTTTAAAGATTTAAGTCCTGGAGGCTGGAGAGATGGTTCAGTGGTTAAGAGCACTGGCTGCTTTTGTGGAGGACCCAGGTTCAGTTCCCAGCAACCACAAGGCGACTAACAACCATCCATAATTCCAGCTCCAGGGGAATCTGATGCCCTCTTCTGGCCTTTGTGAGCATTGCACACACATGGTGCACTTACATGCACTCAAAGCACTCATACACAAAAAATAAAAATAATAAATTTAAGTCCTGAGGACCTGAGGAACCAGTGTTCTGAGTTCTAGGGTCCCAAGGCCAAGACTCCTGGAATTCTCATGTCTAAGGCAGGAGCCCCAAGAGAGAGTGAGTCCAGCATCCCTCTGCCTTTCTGTCCTATTTGGGCCTCCATAGATTGGGTGATGCCTGCACCAGTGAGGGTAGATCTTGTCTCAGTCCTCTGGTTCAAATACCAATCTCTTAGAGACCCCCTCACAAACATGCCCAGAATGATGCTTTTCCAGGCATCTGTGTATCCCAACTCAGGCAAACTAACACCTAAAATTAACCATAGAACATACTGTATATTTCATGGAAAAAAACTGTTTTGAAAACTATTAGAAAAGTGGCATTGCTTTACATTTTGGCCACCCTCCTCAACAGCTGGCTCAATGGAAGACAGCTGGTTTCTCTCACCTGCTTCTACATTCATTTTGTGATGTGTCATGTCAGGTAACCTCTGGGAAATGTCACCGTACATATATAAAAAATAAAATGACAAGTGCGTCTTTCTCAGTGTTATGAAAATTTGACTTGACAGAGTTCTAAAAGCCATGGGGACTCCCAAGCATGCTAGGGAAACATTGAACTAGAAGGCTCTGGAAGAGCAAAGAGAGTGCCTACTTCACTGTCACATCCCCCACACTGGGGCCAGTGTCTGGTAAATAGCAGGCATTCACCAAGTATCCTTTAATGAGTTATGAACCCGAGGCTATGTTGAAGGACACTGAGCACCATACTAATAAATCTGGAAGTATTAGTAGACACTGGGCGTGTTAGGTCCTTTTCTCATGTTGTGACAAAATACCTAATGAAAGCAACTTAAGGAGGAAGGATTTATTTTGAGTCACAGTTTGAGAATATGGTGTGTTGTGATGGAGAGGGTGTGGTGGCAAGAATGTGGCTCAGCTGATCACATTGTCTCCACAGTCAGGAAACAGAGATGAGTGTGAGGATTCTGCTCACTTTCTGGTTTCTTTCTAGTCCAGTACCCCATCCCAGAGGACAGTGCCACCCATAGTCAGGGAGGGTCTTTCATCTTCCATTAAACATTTCTAGAAACATCTTCCTAAACCCAGAGATGTGCCCATGGTGATTCTCAATCTAATCAAGTTGACAATAAAATTAACCGTCACACTGGGCAACCAGTTGACGTGTCTGGGCAGTAAACTAATCTGATCACAGAAAATTGGAGTTAGCGGTGCTAAGCTGATTGTTCTTTTGAAAGTCTGGATTGATGAGAATGAAAATATAGTACATACAAACTCAAATTAATTACCATCTTAACGAATTTAGAAATATCAGAGATCGTTTGCATCTATAAAGTTCAACATGGCAGGAGAAATTACCATATCAACGTAATTAAGCTATGCAAGGAGCTCTGGACGAAGGAGGAAGAAAGAGTTCTCCCAACAGATATTTGATAAAAGCAAAGACAGCGGAAAATCTAACCATCCCACCTTGCTGTCAGCCTGAGCCCACCACTAAGAAAAGAATGGCCTCTATTCTTCATCATCTCTTTGCTCATTGTTGGCTAAAGTAGGCAAAGGTCACCCTGGGAATAAATGGGATGTGCTCTGAGTTAAATAGCACAAACCATGCTGCTCCGGAACATTATTCCAACTGTCTGACTCAGATCTGCTCAGATTTCAACTCTCCCTGGTCATTTGGTTGAAAAAATTTCAGAAAGACTTCCAAGAAAGCATCTAAAGTGTGTATGTCATCCCATGGAAAAGGAAGGGTGCTTTTATTCTCAGCTTTGAATCAGAAACATGCTTGAGTTTATGGTGGCTGCCTAAAGAACACTCACCTGTAATCTCTTAAAATTGCTCTTCCACAGCTACAGAGACGGCTTGGAGGTTAAGAGCCCTGGCTGCTGTTCCACAGGACTTGGGTTCTGTTCCTAGCACCCGTGTTTGGTGGCTCACAGCTTCCTGTAACTCCGGTCCCAGTGGTATGACACCCCATTCTGGCCTCTACAACTACCTATACACCTGTGGCACATACTCCCACAGACATATACACATTACACATAAATTTTTAAAGTTAAAATAAATATTTTTTAAAATATCTTTCCTTCCATCCCTCTTCAGTCTAATATCCAGAAATCACATGAAGACCAGCTCAGCAACCTTCCTTCACATACTTCTTTGTAGCATGTTCTAAAATTAAAACATTGGGGTTTATTATTCTCTTCTAATGTGCTAAGAGCCATCAGGAGACTTCTGCTTAACATTCATTTATCCAGTAAGCTTTCTTGAGAACCTACTGCACCCCAGACAGTGTTTTAAGATACCAGGGATCAGGCAGGTGAGACAGTTCAGCAGGAAAAGGCTCCTGCTTCCAAGTTTGAAGACCTGAGCTTGATTCCTGGCACCCACATGGTGGAAGGAAAAAATTGACTCCCTTAAGTTGTCCTCTGCCCTCCATACAGGCACAGTAGTGTGTGTGTCCACATACATGCAGGTGCACACACAGAAATAAATAATTTTTTAAAGATAGTGGAGACTCCCAAAATGAACCAGATGGGGCCTTACCATCAGAGTGGCTTCATCTATACGGAGAGAAGTCAACAGGTAAATAAGTTCTTCATTAATGAGTTTACACTACCAGCACACATTTCAGCAACTACTATGTCCCGGGGGGTTCATTTAGGTGTTGGAGATGCAAAGACAAAAATCTGCTCCTCAACAGAAAAATATCCAGGTAAAGCAAAGAAAAATTCCAAAGGGGAAAAGTAGCTTATAAATCCAAGGGAAATAAGTGTTCTGAAATGAGCCGTGTGGGAAAGAGAAGGACTGCCTGGAATAAGCCCGTACTTCAGAGATGAGATGGAAATCAAGAAGACACTAAGAGCGGCAGCCTGGGAAAGGCAGAGCAGCGCCCTGGATGCTTCGGAGAACAACCCCATCTGGTGTTGAAGCCATAGATCGAACAAGGTTATTGTGTTTTCCTCTGAGATTTTTCCGTGAGTTGCATTCATGCTGCAAATTAGTAAATTGTTTATGTGACAATCAAGTCTGGTACTAAGTGCTGGACCTGAAAGGATGCAGTGGTTAGTGTCAGAGTGTAAAGCATTTCCATGACAAATCTCGACTCCTTTTAGGATGCATCCTTTGACCCAGAAACTTGAACACTTGCTTTTCCCCAGCCCCTGTCTCTATGTTTATTAAGCTTTGGGGTTTATTTTAACTTCTACTGATTTCACTTGAATGACACTCAGCATAAGAGCAAGGCCTTTGCTGTCTCTGAAACGCTGCCAAGCTTTGCTCTCCTCTACGCAGGGGGAAACTTAACATTTTGCTAATTTCTACAAATGTTTCAATTTGCTCCTCTCTAGAGTTTCCACCTATTCTAAGAAGGGGAAAAAGTCATAGACACTTTTTAATATAGTAGATGAGACATAAAAATTCACATGAACTAATTCAGTTCACTGGAGGATTCAGAAGACCTAGTCCTGTTTGGAAACTCTTAAAGTAAGTTGTGTAGGTATTAACCAATAAATAGCAGGCAGTGGTGATATGTAAGACAGCCCCAGAGTCCCTTTGTTTACTCCATATCCCCCACCTCTACTTTAACCCTGGCCTCTGCTATCCCCAGAAAAACTAGACCAGGTTAAAATGCAAAGACAAAATTAATTTCTAGATTGTAGGCTTCTAGAGCCAAGGTCTTAGCAAGTGGAGGGTTGAGAGAGATGCCTATCTAGCCCTATCTTCTATCCCTCAATCATCCTGAAAGGGACTAGATCCCTGGTAAGTAAACAGGGTCACTGAGAAGTAATAAAGATGATGCTCCGTCATCTTCTTCTTGGCCTGAGACAGTAGCCTGGGGGATCCCCCTCCAGCCAGTAGGGTTCTTTTCCCAGCCAACTAGTCCAAATCAGTTCAGGTAAAACCAAGGACCTGGACAACTATTCCTTTGCAGCTATAAACCTATTTAAGCTGACAAATCCAAAGTTAGGGGAGGGGAACCACTAAAACCCTCAAAACTCAGATCTTAGGTGGCGGATTAGAGTCTCAGTTTCTGAAATCCCCTCCCTACTTGTGGAGAATTTAATATTGCTGTGTGTGTGTGTGTGTGTGTGTGTGTGTGTGTGTGTGTGTGTGTGTGTTTGTGATTCTTTGTCTTTCAGTAGAAGTCTGTTTCTTGCTCTCTGCCAGTCTGAGATTGTTTCTGACTTTTAATTCCTTTATTGGCTGAGAAAAATGAACCCAAGCTTACCCCTAGACTAATCGTGTGGCCACAACAATCCTCTAGCAAATAAAATTCTTATGGATTAGAGGAATTTGCAAGAGTTTGGAGAAAAAGCAAAAATGAACCCTGCCCTTTACCCACCAGAGACTTGCAATCAAAAGGGAGGATGTTCTCCTTTTAAGCCTGAGGCTATGAGACAGACCTTGGTAAGCAAGCCTTGCCTATGCAGTCCCATTGACTGTGGAGAGAAAAGATGGACTGGCAAAACTAGAAATAACCAGTGACTCTCTCCAGTCCTTGGTGGCATCACAAAGTGTCCAAAATTCCCAGACTCCAGAACCTAAGAGGCATGTGTGTTGTCAGAAAGACATATAGTTCCAAGGGCCCCAAGTACTGTCAACAAGTCTCTAGGTTAGAACTTGGGCCCTGCAGATCTACCCTCTAGAATGGGTAGGACTTCTAACAGGTGAGACTTTGCAGCTGCGCTTAGGGTCTTCCATGACAAAGCTGAAGGGAATTTGAACATGCAATTAAGGTATCTACTCAGTTGACTTTGTTTACTCATAAAAGGGATTATCCTAGGTGAGTATGATCTAATCAGGTTAGCCTGAGACTGGAGGTGAGAGGGATTCTTGTGTTGGCCAAAACAGATGCTTCTCCCCCAGGCTCTAGTGAGAACAGTCTAGCTGATCCCTGCATTTCAGCCTTGTGACACCCCAGGGGGATCAGGTAAACAATGCCCAGACTTGGCTCTTAGGAATGGTGAAATGACATGTGGGTGTTTATATCACCCCAATCCCTGAACAATACAGGGAACCAAACAGAGCAGTGCTGCTCCTGTCCTCTGTGAGACAGGAAGCAAATGGAGGAAGGAAGTCGCAGCAGGAAATGAAGAGGAAGTGGTCACTGGCAATGCAGCTATAGAAAACTAATACACACAGCCAAGAGTACAGAGATGGGACCAACCATGAGGCTATGACATAGAAGGGAGGTAGATGTCAACTCCGTGGGGGTCGGCCTAGAAAAGAAACACTCAATGCTCAGTAAGACAGGTGCTTTCTCAGGGGACTCCAACAACACCCGAATGCTCTTACTAGAGATACAGAAATCTCCCATCTATTTAGATACCATGTGTTCTTCTCCGCAGATCAATACTAGTAGAAAAATAAATGCTTGAGGGTTCTTGTTTTTAGAAAGTTTGGGATTGTTTGTTGGGATTTTTGAGTCAAGATCTCACTTTGCAGCCCAGGCTTGCTTAGAACTTGCACTAATCCTCCTGCCTCAGCCTCCAAGTACTAAAATTAAAGCATTTACCATGACACATTTTCATAGTAGGACGACGATCTCTGACACACACAAAACAGGAGTTGAGGCCAGAAAGTTCACTTATGAATGAGGGAGAGGCTTTGTAAAGTGCAAGCCATCCCACCCCACCGTCTTTCCCTGAGTTTGACATCAAGGGTCAGGGCCATAGAAATGCAGAGTCCAGGATAAACTGACTCTTCTCTTCATTACCGGCCTGAGGAGGTCTGTTTAAAATCATCAAGGGATGCTTTAAAGAGACATCCAAGAAGCTTCCAGGCTAAAATGGCAAAATAAGCCAGAACACCAACCATTTCTCCTCCCCAGCCAAGCAAAATGGACACCAGATAAATATTTAAAATCAGCAGCATTCAAAGGCAGGGATGCAACAGTAAAACAACGTTTGAGTGCGTGGACAAAGGTTTTGAGGCCTAGGTTGTGCTTCCTCCCTGCGCCCTCCCCTCACTGTTTACACCCTACCCCAATCCCTGAACAATACAGGGAACCAAACGGAGCAGTGCTCTCCTGCCCTCTGTGAGACAGGAAGCCAATGGAGGAAGGAAGTCGCAGCCAGGAAGTAAGAGGGCTCTATGCTGCGCCATTTCAGAAAAGAAAGAAAAACAAATGAGGGTTCCCCGTAACATAGAAAACATTTTAATCTATAGGATAAGCCAATAGAAAATGAGTAAAATTCTAAAACAAATGCTTCAAACATGATGAAACAATTTGTAAACAAGCTGTTCAACATCAACAGTAATCAGCAAAATGCTCTTTCAACCCAATGAGATTTTATTTTACACCCAGCAGATTGGCAAACACTAAAATTCATGACCACTGGGCCAGTGAGATGGCTTGGTAGGTAAAGGTGCTTGCCACCAAGCCTGATGACCTGAGTTCACTCCCAGGGACCCATGTAGTAGAAAGATAATACCCACTCCAGCAAGTTTTCCTCCTACCTCTTCATGCTGACATGGCACTCGGTCACCCACACATGCACGCACACACATGCACACTAAATAAATGTAAATTTTTAATTTTAATATATTTGTTTTTATTCTTTGAAAACTTCATACATGTATACAATGTATTTTGATCACATTCATCACTGACTCCCTCCTCCAATTCCTCCCAGAATTCCCACACACACATCATATTCCCAACCTTTTTTAATACTGCACTGAGTCTAATCAGTGCTACCCATATGTGCAAGAGTGTGGGACCATCCACTCGGGCATGTTCAATCTAGCAGTCTAACTAGTAAGGACCTTCTGCTTTGCATTGTAACTAATTTCCAGATCTTGGTAGTGTCTGAAAAACCTAGGACAGGGAACTGTTAGACTATAGAAATAAACTATAATTAGAAATAAAGTATTTCCTATATAAATCCTCACTTTCCCAGAATTATGACACTTGAAAAAATTGGGATGTAGTAATTCCAAAATCACAATATAAACACATTTCTGTTACTGCCTAGTCTCAAGTGAACCCTCCCTAGGAAATCAACATGAGAACTTTGGCTGCAGGGAGAGATGGTAAACACAGTTACTCTCCACTGCATTGGCCCAGACACTCACAAAGATGTGCCTCCTGAGAATGCGTTTTAAAGGGCAGTTGAATAGAGTGACAGCAGCCAGAAGTGAGCTGAGGACACCCCACCCCACAGGTGGACTATGATTCCCCCTTTGACCTCAACAGCTGGAGGTCACAATCACGCTGCATTTATTCAGCCAAACATTGCCGAGCAAGAGCAAAATAAATGACTTTATTGCACCTCTGAGTCGCACTTCCCCCAACCACCAAAATCATCACTGGTGAGGTGATTCCAGTTAACATTGAGAATAGTTAGCCAAGTTCCAAAAATGTTCAAGTATGCCAGGGGTTGTACAGTAAAAAGCACATGGTTCACTGCCATTTCTCCGGTCCCGTAAAGTCAGTCGGCAGTTTTATGACCCCGTAGGTGCAGCTTAATCCTGCTCTCAGCTACTTCTGCAGAAGTGACATATGAACTATTTTTTTACATTTTTCATTTCTTTTTCTGTTGTTTTTTAAATTATTTATTTAATAACCACATAATTAGAAGCATTTCATTACAACAGCATTGACATATTCGATAACAATTTCCAGAGCTAAGATGCATCTCTTTCCAAATTCGCTATAAATTTTTAGGTTTATAGCTGAATTAATACAGTTATACACTATTGTACTCAGTATAAACCCTGTAAGACATAAAATTGAATGAAGTTTTAACTTTTAAAAGAGATCTCCATTTGATTATTAAAATATACTGTTTCATACAGCAAAACTCATTTTTAATGCAACTAACACTTAGATGTTTGCATAATCACTATATATCTGATTATTACTAGTCACAGTTGGTTACTTTCTGAGATCCTTGGCACCTGAGCACAGTTATAAAGTCATTAGGTTGAGTGGAAGTGGTTTGATATAGGATATATATCCATGAACACACACACTGTAGTCTTTTATTCTCTACATTTTTGGCAGTTGTAACTTTCTTTTTTTAACGTTTAGAATAAATAAGTTATTTCATTCATGCATATAAGGTGTTTTGATCAAATCCATGCCCACTCCCTCCCCTCCAGTTCCTCCCATATGTCTCTATCACTTTTTTCTGATAACTTCTTGTACTGTTTCTTCTTCGATTTATTTTTTTTTTAATTTATGGGGCTTTTGGCAACTCTAACATTTCCCCTCTGAAGAGGCAACTCTAAAATCTTTTAAGGATTAGATAAAAGTTCCCAAATATTTTCAACATTTTTGGCCTTTGGAACAGAGTAGGTTGCTCCTCCCATATGTCTCTATCACTTTTTTCTGATAACTTCTTGTACTGTTTCTTCTTCGATTTATTTTTTTTTTAATTTATGGGGCTTTTGGCAACTCTAACATTTCCCCTCTGAAGAGGCAACTCTAAAATCTTTTAAGGATTAGATAAAAGTTCCCAAATATTTTCAACATTTTTGGCCTTTGGAACAGAGTAGGTTGCTAAGAAGCACTGGGACATTGTGAGTTTTAATCAATAAACTGGCTACTTTTCTTTGGGGTCTTTTTACCCTAACTGCCTAGCGAATTCCTACTCCTATTCTTATCACACCATCCTCTGAAGAAGTTACCCAAATTTCCAATAGGGAACCAGGATGAAGACCGCTCTGGCTTCTTCCATGCTGAACAGGGACACAGGGTGAGCCAATTGGAGTACCCTTCAGTGGGTCTATCTAAAAGACTCCCAAATTGCATAGCTCTTATCTCGAGGAGGAAAAGAAAATCTTCGAATCGCGAATAGAAGATGTGAAGGAGAAGTAAAGACAAGAGACATATGAACTATTTGGGGGTGAATAGTACCAGGTAAAGAATTTCTGCCCGAAGAGAATGAGAATGGGCTGAAGCGTCCGTCCTCCTGGATTCAACAGCATCTTTCTGCCCTTTGAGAAGCATCTGGCCCTCCAGGGAGCATCCTCTAGGTACTCTCCGACCAGCCTCTCACCTCCTTTCCCTGAGAACAGCAAACAAATGTGGGCCAGAACCCACTCTCCATCACTAAGCCCATAATTTACTTTCTTGTTTGTTGCTGGTGGGTGAACTCATTTCATTCTGCTGCAGCTGCGGCTCTATTGAGCCCTGTGCCTCCTAATCCTTTTCTGAATTACATGAGCCTCATGCCTCCTTTAAACTCTTGGTGCCCTGCACCCTTTTCTTCCTTGGCCCACCCTGACAGCACTTTCCACACTTAATGTAAATGTGAGATCCCTCTCCTCACATGAGCTGAACCGCTGTTTCCCTTGTGGTAAGTCCAGCAATGTGCTTGACACGCAAATGTGTTTTAGGTACATGCCCGACTGTGTGCTTGCCCGTTTGCTTGTTTGTCTGTCTACAGCCCTGGGTTATACTTCATAATTCAGCTTCAAACTACAGTTTCTTCCTCAAGGTTGAAGTTTTTGTTTAAACACTTGCCTGGGCCTCCCTTAGCAGCCAACCCAGGTGCTGAGCCTTCAGATTAAGGCAATGGAGCGGTCTGCTTCTCCCTCCTACCCAAGGACCGTTTCTTCTAACCCAAGTGAGAAATAAGGGTCCTGAATACAAAGGGACACAGCAAGATAAAAATAAAAACGAGCTCAAATCTATACCTACTATTGGAAAGACAACCCTCAGGAACACCAGTTGACTTACCATACACCACACTCACAGTCAAGCACCACTGAGCAATGATGTGCTATGCTTGTCCATGTAGCACCTCATTTAATCCTACAAGCCCATGAGGAAGAGATTGTGGTCTCCATTTTACAGATAAGAAAAACTAAGGTTTGAAATTGATGCAACTAACCAAAGATGATACAGCTAAGCCAACAGTGGGTTTGGACTCACAGCCAGGTTCCATCTCCAACTCCAGCTGTCAAAACTACTTCCTCTAAAGCACTCGGCTCTGCCACAGTGACCTCTAAATACCCCCTACCACAAATGCACATTCTAGAAAGAATGAAAAATGTATCTTCAAAATAGAAGGCACCAAAACTAAGAAAATGGTAAAGCTTTGGGAAAAAATATTTAATTCCCAAAGGAATTTGATGACAGTTAAGCTAGAGCAATGCAAAATGTCAGAACTCTAGTTAAATGATGGTGCCAACATTTAAAAAATCATAGAGAGACAGAAAATAATTAGGAAAGTGATAGTCCCTGCAAACAACAGTCTCCAAAACAGTTTTTAGATAGTATTATCTGGACAAAGATGTTACGTGAGACCCAAAGTTTTACAAAGTTGTCATCGCTTTGTCCCACCTCACGCTTTCAAGCACACAAACTACCTCATTAGCTGTGAGTATAAAATAATCCAAGCCAGAAGTGACTAGCACGTCAATGACTGTGGGACACAGAATGTTCTCCTACAAACAGACGACTGAGCCAGATTAGTCAGAGAAAGGATTCTCAGCTGCAGGTAATCCCCTAACATCTACCTAAGAGAAAGTGTTTAACTGTTTCCTGATCGAATGACAGATATGAGTACAAACAAAATTCATATGTGGGAGAAAATATATTTAAGAAAGAGCCAGTATTTCAATCTGTAAATCTATACTCTTTCATCAGGCTTCAAGGTAACTCTGATTTGAACTCTCCTCCATCCATCCCAGACCCCCACCATCATCTGACTGCCTTGATTCACTGCCAGCCATTAATAAAACCCCATTCGAACATCCCAGCCACACCGATCTTCCTCCAGTTCATCACAAAGGCTAGCTCTTTCCCATGATAAGCCCTTTGCTCTGGGTACCTCAGTCTCTCCTACAGACCCCTGGAGTCTTCAGGGCCCAGCCTAAGAGCATTCCTCATTGGAGAGGTCTTCTCTGGCTACTAAGGCAGTCCCATTTGTCTCTCTTGCTGCACCCTCTCTGTGCTAATTGTTCTTCACAAGGACACATCCCCTCGCGAATTGACCTGCTTAGCTCTTTACACTAGTGCCGTGAGGATAAGAACCTGGTTGTTTCATTTGTCAACCATCCAAGATCTAACACGGTGTCTACCAGTTATTACAAGTTCAAAAATATTTGTTAAATGAATCAAAACCCGTAACACCCCAAGTCCTCTGCCAGCAAGTCCTCTATCCAAAAATCACTGTCCCACACACCTCCTTCTCTACCTTGCAACTGACACCAAACAAACTTCTCTTTCTAGTAGCACTCCATGGACTGCATTTCAAACAAACCTCTCTGCAATCCATTTTTCTTACCTGCATAACTTGCCTTACTAGCTCAGTCCTTAATCATCTGACAACGACTTTAATGTCATGTGATTTTTTTTAAAAAAAAAACATGAATTTTTTATTGAATTTTTGTGCATTTAATATAAAACCTCTTAATCATCTTTATACCCCTTCCTCTATCTCTACCCCCTGTTCCTCACCATTGGATTTCATGCATTCTCTCATATATATCAAGGCCTATGAGGTCAAGTTTGTATACCAAGATGTCCCTCAGTGCAAGTTCATCCACTGGGGTCTAGTCACCCTATCTTGAGTCACTCCCTCACCTGGCAGTAATCAGCTGACAATAGTTCTTTGGCTAAAGTTGGAAATCTCCCCAGTTCTATGCTGGGGGTCCATGTGAATTTTTTTAAGTGCTTACTATGCTCTGAAACTAAGGCTTAGCGTGTTCTTGAAAATAATTCTGCAACTTTATCAGAAAACTTGATGTCTACATACATGCTCAGTTCTAACGTTCCCAAACCCTCTTATTTCATAAGGAAATTCATTTATATTTTATGTTGTACCTCCGTGTCTGCTGTCTTTGTTTTATGGACCAGCACACCCACCTGATTCACTGGAAAGGAGAATCATGAAACTCTTCTCTGATCCCTTTTGTCTGGACCATCACTAACCCCTACAGTTCTTCCCCCTGTCTCGCTCTTTCGGCCAATTCACCATCTCTGGCTGCAGTCACTCCTGTTGATCCCCCTCCACCCACCCTGGCTCCCTCAGTCCATTCTCCAAAGCCGGATGCCCTTTCCAGAATCAGTGAGGCTCTCTGTCCACCCACCCTGAGCTCAGATGCTCCAGCCTGCTCCCTCCCAAAGCTGGTCCTTCCCAGAGGCTGTTCTGTGGGTCCACAGGATCTTCCTTGCTTCGATCTAACTGTTCCTTTTCCCTCAGCTTTCATCTCAAGCTCCCTTACCTCAGGGAAGGTGCCCCTCAGTCACACTCTTCCCTCTCAGGCCTGCAGAGATCCTTGTCCCTGCCCTGCTGAGCACAGTTGAATGCTCTGTTCCTGTCTCTGGTCTTCTGCCCGCCTTGAGGCTACAAGGGGATGTGTGTGTCTGCGCTCCTTATCCCCAGCCATGAGCCCATCTGTAAGACATTTTGTGATTCTCCTGCACTCATTTTACTCTATTTTACAATAATAATAATAATAAAAAGAAGCAGAGGCTCAGAAAAGTTGTATGTAATTTGCCAAGTGCCATACCGTTCCTGACTAATACAACTAACAGTCAGACCAAGATCGCACAGAAGGCGAAATGGCATGATGATCCATGACTGCGTCTTTATCCAGAGTATCAGTGGGCTAGCCCCAAAAGGCACTATGCTAACATGAAAATGTTACGCTAAGAGGATGAGATGATGAGATTTTCTTTCCGTGGGGAAAAAAAAAAAAAAAGCTTAACATTTTAGAAAGTCTAGAAGCCCCTGGAGAAGCATGTCCCTCAGTTCAGAAGTTTGACTCAAGTCCAGTCATGAGCAGTCATAGTCTCCCCACACCCAGATCACAGGCCTCTAAACAGGATGCGCCTGCTTCCAGCGAACGTCAGCACACAAATGCCAGATGCCAAATGAGATTCCCATTAAAATCCACAGGGAAAGCATTTAAAGTTTTTTTTTTTTTAATGCAATAAGTGAGGCCTGTGGGTCATGTCCTCCTTCCCAATCTTGCACTCCTGAATAAGCAGACCTCCATCTCTCTTTCAGATAACCTCACCAGGGGCCTTCAGGCTGTGGGGTCTGACTTTGGAGCACACTCTTAGCTCTGAGTTGTCTATGGGATGCAGTGATCCGTCAGCACAATGTTCGTAGATCTGCTAAGGGGGCTGCTTCCAGACAGAGCCACGTAGGCATTGGAAGCTGCGTGTTGTGTTGATTGGTGCTCCGCCTACCACTGTGCAGAATTATGCCCCTTCTTCCTGATCATCAGTGATTAGCTGAGGGGCCAAGCACATAGATACTCACCTCCCATTGGCATGTGCAAGAAGACTGCTTTTTGTGGTGTATACAACCTGTGCCTCTTTTTCGTTCCTGCCCACAGTATGACAACAACGCACAAGATTGTACAGAGCAGCGGCAAGTCCTCCCTGCTCATCCACTCACTTTCGTCCTGGGCTCCAGAGCTTCACAGTGAATAAGAAACACAAGAAACAAAGCTCTCAGGAAGCCATCTTCCTTCCAGAAAGGCAGTGGTTGCCACTGTGGTCAAAGCTACCAGGGAGGCTCAACTGGGAGTCCAGGAATTTCAGACCAACCTGGCCAAAATACTCCTGGGAGGTGGGGGAATGGAACAGAACTGGGATGGGGGTGTAGGTCCGTGGTCGCATTCTTGCCTATGAGGTATGAGGCTGGGAATTCAATCCCCAGCACCTCTACCATCACCATCAAAAGAGAAAGAAAAGAACCATTTTATCCTCAGCTAAACACCCCTCCACCCAAAATCATAAAATTTAAACTTGTAATTTCCTTCACTGATCAAATTTTGGGGGACAGGCTTACTCCAAATTAAGTTATAGTTTGGCTGCATATACAGAAATCGAGGCTGGCACCTGAAAGTTGTCCCCTCGAGTAACAGCCCACTTCTTCCTGATATTAAATGCTGAAGAGAAGTCCCCATCTGCCCAACTGTCCTTTCTTTTCTGTTTCTTTTCTCTAGAAGATATTAAGATAGTTCTTTGTCTGATCTGCACATTCTCCTCATAGACTTGGCTTAATCATCTTCTGAATTTGACTGTCTCCTTTAATTTGAAAATGTCCATCTATTTCAAATCTGGAAATTTTTCAGCAAATTCACTTCAGACATTACCTCATCCACAAATTCTGTTCTTCTTGATCCTTTAGACGTATGAAGAAACTTTTCGATCTATTCTCTGATTTTGTGTGTGTGTCTGTTCATGTAACATATTATGAATAACTTTTTTTTTGGTTTGGTGGCAGTTGAAATTAGTTTTTTTTTAAAGTCCTTCTCTTTTTTTTCAGTTAATTATTTATTTAATAACCACATGCTTAGAAGAAGCATTTCATTATAACAGCATTGACATATTCAATAACAGTTTCCTGAGCTAAAATGCATCTCTTTCAAAACTGGCTACAAATTTTTTAGGTTTACAGTTGAATTTTTACAGTTATACAATATTGTACTCAGTATAAACCCTATAAGACATAAAATTAAATGAGGTTTTAACCTTTAAAAAAGATCTCCATTTCACTATTAAAATACACAGCTTCATACTGAAAAATTCATTTTCAATACAATTGACATTAAGATGTTTGCACATGGGTTTCTAATATCTATATATCTAATTATTACTAGTGACAGTCAGTTACTTTCTGAGCCCCTTGGCATCTGAGCATGGATATAAAGTCATCAGGTAGATTTCAATGGTAATGATTTTCACATATACTAATTATTATTTTTTTAATCATTATCTTTAATTTTTAATAACTTCTTGATTAGAAGAAGCATTTCACTACAGATTTAACATATTCAGTAACACACTCCAGAGCAAGAGTACATCTCTTTCACAAGTGGCTGCAAGTTTCTAAGTTCACAGTTGAATTAATACAGTTATACAATATTGAACTCAGTATAAGACCTGTAAGACATAAAATTGAATGAGTTATTTAACCTTTAAAAAAGATCTCCATTTCATTTTAGAATATATTGTTCCTTCCAGAAAGACTCATTGTTTTTGCTACTAACACTGAGATGATGGCACATGAATCTCTAATTTGTATGCATCTGATTATTACTAGTCATAATCAGTTGCACTTGGACCCTTGGCTCTTGTGTATGTTTATGAAGTCATCAGGTGGATTTCAATGGTAATGTTTATCACCTCTACTAATTAGCATGACATAAATTTCCATGCTTCCTCCTCAAATATAATAGATTTTTTTAAATTTCTTGATTTTTTTTGTGAGTGTGTATATCGCACAGAACATCCCAAACCATCTTATTCGACTATACACCCACTTCCCAGATGGCACCCTCCAATAGCCTCCCTCCCCCCACTAGAGCCCTTATACTCTGATATCCCTGCTACTGTCTGCTGTGATGTAGGCACCCCAGCCAATCCCTACTACTTGCCCTTCTATTGACTCTAATCAGCCCATCTGGAGGTCTTTGTTTTAGGAAGGTCAGCTGTTCCTCCTCTAGCAGCAATCAGTTGTCAATATTCCTTTAGATAAGATTGGGGTCTGCTGTTCATTTTCCCAGTTCTATGCTGGGTTACTATTTGGGAGTCCCTTTGTTCACCCTGGCCAACAACTCAAAAGAAGGTATCACCTGTCTGGCATTGTTGCTTTTATGTAGCCTTCAGCTATGCATATGGACTCTTAAGAAATTATAGTGACCCCTTTAATCTTTGGTTATACTCTCCTTTTGGATGTTTAAGGCCATACAGTTGGTCCAGATAAACCAATTTATTTTCACTCTTAAGGTCGTTTGAGGACCTGTTCCTCAAGGGCCACATGGGCTTGGGAGGAGCCCCTGGCTCCTTGCTTTTACTGGTTCCACCTATGTGAAGATAAGTCAAAGGTCCTGCTCAACCATGGTTGGCTTTGCTTGGAAGCATGGAGGAAGTGATTCCTCTGTGTTGTCCACTATTATAGGACATTTTGAGAGATGCTCATAGTCCCCTGAAACTAGTCGGGCAAGGAGCAAAAACTGTCCTTTATGTCCTTCTTACCAAATTAGTATAGGCCTCAAAGAATGTCTGTTAAACATCCAAGAAGGTTAGTTCCATCAGTCTGGTACTTTTAATTACTGTATACCATGTAGATAACTCTTGGGCAAAGACAAACTGTGCTCAGATAAACCTTACCTAGACATATATTTCTTGATCTGCTATGTATGATTTATCAGTAGGTTGTTGGACTAATATAGTTCCCTCTGGGTTTTAAAACTAGCTAGGCACTATTTATCTCTCGCATTGTCTAACCCCTCCATCATGGCTTCCTCAATTAAGGTGCCCCCATTTCTCCCCTTTCTCCCTTAATAATACCCTTCTCCTATGGTCCTACCTCTCTTGAGCTCCTTCTTTCCCTTTATCCCCTAGGTTCCTTGTATACCCTTCCCTCCCCCCTCCCTTAAACTAACCCAATTTTTAGCCATATCTCCCTTATTAAGGCCTGCTTCCCACTGTTCTTCTCTTTCAGGTTCTTTCTTTTTCTTTACCGCCCTGGTTCCTTTCCATTATCCTGGTTCCTTTAGTTATGTCTGGTTGCATATTTATTTATCAGCATCTGGTACTAGGATCTGTATGTGAGGGAGAACATATGTCGATTTTTTTTCTGAGATTGTGTTACTTCACTTAGTATAACAGTTTCTAGTTCCATCCATTTACCTGCAAA
>NW_008351693.1:380923-381237 GCF_000622305.1 Nannospalax galili
TTTTCAGACGGGAGGTTTTGTGTTACTGTTTCAATTTCCTTATGTGTTATAGGTCTGTTTAAGCTGTTGATCTCTTCTTGGCTTAGTTTTGGTGATTCCCACACTTTTAGATACCCATCCATTTCTTTTAGATTTTCAAATTTAGTGGTGTATAGGTTTTTAAAGTATTCCCTTATAATGTTCTGTATCTTTCTGGTATCTGTTGTTATGTTTCCCTTTTCTTCTCTGATTTTGTTGATTTGGAGGTGCTCTTTCTTTCTTTACGTTAACTGGGCTAGCGGTCTGTCAATCTTGTTTATCTTTTCAAAGAACCA
>NW_008351693.1:381915-382601 GCF_000622305.1 Nannospalax galili
TTTGGTGCTTGGGTGGAATACTTGGTAGATGTCTGTTAAGTCCATTTGATATATGGTATTGTTTAATTCAGATGTCTCTCTGTTTACTCTCTGCCCTGTTGACCTTTCTAATGGAGACGGTGGAGTACTGAAGTCGCCTACTATTAATGAGTTGGCGTTAATCTGGATCTTAAATTCCCGTAGTACTGTTTTTATGAAGTTGGTTGCACCAGAGTGTGGTGCATATATGTTCTTGATTATAGTATCTTCTTTGTCAGTTGCTCCTTTGATCAGAATGAAGTGGCCCTCTGTGAAGAGACAACTCTTCTGATTAGTTTTACTTTGAAATTTATTTTGTCAGATATTAGAATTGTAACCCCTGCTTGTTTCTTAGTGCCATTTGCTTGGAATATTTTTTTCCATCATTTCACTTTGAGATAGTGTCTGTCCTTGAAAGTGAGATGGGTTTCATGCAGATGACAAAAAGATGGGTTTTGTTCCTTAACCCATTCACCTCATCTGTGTCTTTTGACTCGAGAGTTCAGTCCATTAATATTTAAAGTTGTTAATGAAAGATGAGTATTGAATCCTGTCATTTTTATTTCTATTTACATTAGTGATATAGCTGTACTTTTCCACAGTTATATCTTCATTGAATTTCTTTCTACAACTCTTTGGGTATAGTCATTCCTTTCTTCAGCTCTTTG
>NW_008351693.1:383416-388564 GCF_000622305.1 Nannospalax galili
CTTTAAATTCACTGAATTCTTTTATCATGTTTATAATTGTTCTTTTGAGTTCCATGTCCTGCATTATCTCTAGGGGGTTCTTACTGTACTCTTCTAGAGGACTATTGGTATTTGGTGGTGATATGGTGTTTTGGGTTTTCATGTTGTTTTTTTCTCTGTGATTTTGACATGTGAATTTCTTTTGTAGTTTTTGATTCTTGTGTGAAACTCAAGCCTTCAAGTTTAGGTCTGCTTCTTTTTTGTGAACTTTATGCATCTTTGTGGTTTACGTTTTGGGCATGAAAATCTGGTTCATCTAAGCTTCTGGTTCTCTCTTTTGATTTTATAATGGAGTGGCCAGATTGCTTTTGTCTTCAGGAGTTCTCACAGAGGCCCAAGTCAGATGAGGATCAGATGCTCTCAGGCTTTCTCCTAAGCTTGTTCCTTTGATGCCTGAGCTTATTCAGCAGCTCATGGGTTAGCAAAGCCAAATCTTTAAGACACTGTTTCAAAACTTTGTACTGCTCATTTTTCCTGCCCTACCCATATTGGTTGAACAAAGGCAAATAACTCAAGGAACCCTGATTTTTTTTAAAAAACCCTTTACGTTATACAACAGGAGCGTCCCCAGGAAACATTTTAGCTCCCGTGTTCATGTTCCAGGAGATCTGGGTTGAGGCAGTATGTGCTTTGTATCAGGAAAGTTTATACTAGGGCCTGGTTCCTGTCCATAAGATGAGCCATATATACATAATCTAGACTTCGTTTTCATAGTTTTGCACTTTTATAGTCTAGTTTTGAAGATTAACACATTTGCAAGATGATTGACTGGATGTTTGCCTAGATCCAGCAAGTGTCACAGAAACTGGCTGAGACTATAAGTGTAAATCTTAAGGGGATTTATGACAATGGGAAGCTGAAAATTAAAACTTTATTTAAAAAGAAAATCACCAAATGTATTTGAAAACAAGACAGTGAATGCTATGCTGAAATTTGGGGGGCTTCCATATCTCTCAGACCACATTTTTGAAGGCATAAAAATTTCAGTTTATTGAAAACAGTAATTTGTACTTCAAAGTGTGTTTTTGCCCATCAGTATTAACTATTGGCTTTGTGTGCCTTTTTCATTTGAGACAGCAGTCATGTGATAGAGATACAATTCATTGGATTTTTATTAATGTATTTATTTCATTCCACTTTGATTTAATTGTTGCTACTTAAGTTGTCAGACAGTAGGCGTGTTTTATTTATGAAATATTTCAGCTTAAAGTTATTATATATGGATGAAAATATAGATTTGGTGTTTTACAAAGAATATTGCAAATCACACAGGGAAAAATTAAGCATTAAGGGTGAGTCAGATGGTACAGCTAGAGTGTTAACACCATGGGAAATAAGGATACTAGAGCAATCTCAAACAGACTTTATTAGTAGTACATTTAATTGCGTGTGTGTGTGTGTGCGCGCGCGCGCGCGTGCATGCGCACACAGGCATATGGAGGCCAGAGAACAACCTGTGTGGTATTCTTCAAGCACCACTCACAACCACCATTTTTTAATTTGAGACAGAGTCTCTCACTTGCCTGGAACTCTCCAAACAGGCTAGGCTGGCTGTGAGTCCTACGGGTCTGCTTGCCTCTTCAGGGCTGAGGTTACAAGCACTCACCACCTTGCCTGCTTTTTTTTAATGTTGGTTTTGGGGATCAAGTTAATGTCTTTGTACTCACAAGGCAAGCACTTTACCAACTAACCTATCTCTCCATTTCATAGTTAATATTTTTAGCAATTAAAAACAAGAAAGAAAGCCCATAAGAGGAACATATGAAGATAAATTAGATAATAAAACTAAGTATAACTTCCGGAAATAAGTGAGAGACATTAAAATAAAAGTTCAATATTTAAAAAGCAGATTACATAGTTGAATAAAACATAAGTTGGAAGATCAATATAAGAAAGTTATTCAAGAGCAACTCAGTTCCTTCCCAGGTCCCCAGGAGCACTCTGGGCCTGGCCCCACCCTCACCTCCCTCTGCTTCCCTGGGCCTGCCGGAACCACAGGCCTCTCTCTGACCAGCAAGGCCTCTCTCTCCCGGATAAGTCTATCCTGCCCTCCACACTTTGACTCCCCCAGCCTCACTCACCCTCCCATCTCCCCCTCCAGTCTTTCCTCCTAGCTTGGGCCCTGTCCTATTCCTTGTCTTGGCGCCCCAGATACCTGCGGAACCACCACTGCTTCTTCCTGATCTTGTGCATCCAGAGCAACTCAGCTCTTTCTCAGGTCCCCAGGAGCACCGCTTCTGGGCCTGGCCCCACCCTCACCTCTCTCTGCTTCCTGGGCCTGCAGGACCCTAACCCTAACCCCGCAGGCTTCTCTCTCAGGGGTAAGTCTATTGGGCCCTCCACACTTTGACTCCCCCAGCCTCACTCACCCTCCCATCTCCCCCTCCCGTCTCTCCTCCTAGCCTAGACCCTGTCCCATTCCTTGTCTGGGCGCCCCTCCCCTTTACCACCCCTCCTTGGGGAGGAAGTCTGGAAAACTCTTCCACCAACCTTCCTTTTGTCTGGAATGTGAGGAAACATCCTGCAGTTTTTTCCTGTTACCATTGTTCAGGGCCAACAAAATCCAAATGTTTGGAATCCTTATTCCCATGACACATTAAAAAAGCTGCGCAAAGCAGCACTTGAGGATGGTATCCATTCTCCCTGGTTCAGTCAACTTCTGGATACAATCAGTCATACAGCCAATACTCCCTACGATTGGCAGCATATCGCCCATGCATGCTTGCAAGGGGGTGACTTCCTCTTATGGAAGGCTACTTATCAGGATGAATGTGAACAACAGGCAGACCGCAACAGATGCGCTAATCTTCAAAAGAGTTTTTGACGCCCTGGTAGGGCCAGGCAATTATGAGACGCCTCAGGCTCAGGCACAGGGACCTCCTCGCTATTTTGAGCAGGTTTGACTCTGTGCACTGCATACCTTTCGGAGTGTGCTAGTGTGTAGCGATACTAAATTAACCAAACTAATGCAAAAGCCAGGCGAGACTTTCTCTGACTTTGTTGAAAGGTGCCAACAGAGTATAAACAGAAAAATAAGTCATCAGGAGCTGCTGATGCCCTGCTTAAGGATCTTGTATGTGAAGGCTGCTCTAATGAGGGTCACCCGGCCATAGGACCTGTAAGACACAAGGATGTGTCTGAATGGATTCTAGCCTGTCGGGATGTTGGGACAGCTCGGGTCCACGCCACTGCCCTTTCAGAGGCTCTGGCCACTCAACAGTCTTCAATGAGTACAGATAAAGACAAATGCTGGATTCGTCGGGGACAGGGCCATTGGTCTCACAACTGTCCCAACAAACTTATCAAGGAAGACAAGAAAAACCAAATTCCTCCATCCAAATGTCCAAAGTGCTGTGAAGGCTTTCATTGGGCAAGAGAATGCAGATCTAAGATGGATGTGGGTGGCAACCCCATAAAAAAGGGGCCTTTAAACGGCCAGTGGGGCACCTCTCAGCTCTGCCCCAAAGGGAGGAAATGGGGGCTCCCATCCCCCACATTCAATGGACGGTGCCTATTGACTTACACAAGCCTAGAATGCAGCTTACCCTGGATGGACATAGATTTAAAGGCTTAATTGATATGGGAGCTTATGTTACAATAATCAGACAGGAGGAGGCATTGCCCCACTGGCATTGCAGGCCTGACCTCCCATACAGGGGGTTGGAGGTTTACAAAAAACTCAGCAGGTCCAACGCCCTGTGATTTGGACTGATCCGGATGGCAACACTGGAACAATCAAGCCACTTTTAGCCACAAGAGTTCCTCATAATTTGTGGGGAAGGGATATTCTTACTAGCATGGATGTTGTTCTAACCACTGACGACAAGGCCTTTTATGATGACTGCGTAACTAACCAATGGACAGAAAATGCATCTAGCCCCTACCCCCAATTCTAGCAGCCACTGCCCCGTTGCCCAAACCACCCCCCATTAAACTAACTTGGAAAACAAAGGCTCCAATATGGGTGGAGCAGTGGCCTCTTCCTTCCCATAAATTAACCCACTTAATTAACACTAATCCAGGAACAACTGTCCTTGGGTCAGCCCTCTCTTACCCCCCCCAACTGCCCTATTTTTGTCATTCAAAAGAAATCAGGAAATTGGAGACTTCTACATGATTTAAGGCTGTCAATGATCAAATGGAATCCCTGGAGGTATTACAGCCAGGATTGCCACACCTGACCGTTATTCCTTAAAAAAAAATGTGCAAATCTTTATAATAGATATAAAAGATGGATTCTTTTCTATTCCTCTCCATGATGATGACAAGCCCTATTTTGCCTTTTCTGTACCCTCCACTAACCATAATCTTCCAGTCCAACATTATCAATGGAAGGTCCTCTCACGAGGCATGAATAACAGTCCCACCATTTGCCAATAATATATGGCCCATGCATGCAGGCCTTTGTTGACTGAGGTGTATATCTTACACTATATGGATGACATTCTTATTGCTCATAAGGGCCCTAAGATCCTACAAGGAGCTTTCAAAAAACTTAAAATAAATCTCTGATCACTGGGCCTCACTATTGCTGCAGATAGCTTTTCAAAAACTTAAAACAAATCTCTGAGCTCTGGGCCTCACTATTGCTGCAGATAAAATTCAGTTCCATGCCCCATATACCTTTCTGGGCCATTCGATCTAGGATGTCACCCACCCTATAGCTCCTGCTCTTACCTTACCCCATAAGATCACCCTCTCTGAGGCACAGACCCTCTGTAGCAACATAAATTGGATATGGAGCTTTCTACCCATGTCTACAGAAGATCTTACACCACTCTTTGACCTCTTGCAGGGCACTGATACAGCCTCCATTCCCCTGAAAGTCTCACCTGAGGCTTCACATGTTATAACAATAATAAATACACACTTGTCTCAAGCATTTGTTAATAGGGTACAACCTGGCCAGCCTATCCAGGCTTTAGTCATTCCAACAAAGAACACCCCTATGGGAACACTTTGGCAGGCCCAGGGACCACTGATATGGTCCACTCTTCTTGGGGTCAATTACATAAAGTTACTCCTATAATTGAGGCCTGGGCAATTATAGCCCTTAAGCTCATTCAAACCTCCTGCCTTCTATATGGCTGTGACCCAGAGTCGCTGGTC
>NW_008351693.1:388745-402546 GCF_000622305.1 Nannospalax galili
ATCATTACCCCAAACACAGGCTCCTCCAAGGAATAAGACAGCTTCCTTTGTCTTTATTTCCCCAGGCACTTCCTAAATGCAACCCCTTCCTGGGCTCCTCTAATCTTCACAGATTCCAGCAAACATAAATTTGGTTACATGGTCTTCCATGAGGGACAGCTCTCTTTGCAAAAGATGCTTTCATTTCAGGGATCAGTACAGTTTGGAGAGTTGTCCACTCTGTTACAAGCCTTTCAAGACTTTCCCATAACCCCATGCAATATATTTTCAGACAGTGCTTATGGGGTCCAGACCATACAAAGCTTAGCTTTCACAGCCTTTAGACCTTGTGGTAGCCCCCTTAATTTACTACTCTCCTCCTTGCAACTGCTACTCAAACAACACCCTACCCCCTGGTACATTCAACATCTGCTCTCCCATACTAATCTTCCAGGACTTTTAGCAGAAGACAATGCTACCATTGGATCCTGCTATCCTACAACCAGCTAGGGATCTACATGCTTGATACTATCTTCCCCCCCAGGCTACACATAGACTCTTGCTTACTCTACCAATACAGGGCTGTAAACATTTGGTTCGTGCTTGCTCCTCTTGTGCCCCTTATACCTTTGGGTCCATTACAACCTACAGGAACCCTCCCTAGAGGCCTTAGCCCTAATAAAATCTACCAAATGGACATAACACATTTTCCATCCTTTGGCAAGCTTAAACATGTACATCATATTATTGATACTTATTCCAATATTAATTTTGCCTTGGCCTGCTCTGGCGAGACTGCTGCCCATGCTATAAAAACTGTTAAACATGCTATGGTCCTCATAGGGGTCCCCTGGCAAATAAAAACAGACAATGGCCCTTGTTTCTACAGTCTTCCACCAATTCTGTACTAACTGGAATATTAAACACACAACTGGTATCCCTTACAATCCTTAGGGTCAGGATATTAATGAATGCACCCATCAAACACTTATTAAACAAATACAAAAAGTAGGGAGACAAAAACAGAGGTCCTCGCTATAAGGATCCTAATTCTGTTACACAACAAGCCTTATTTGTCTTAAACTTTCTAAAATTTGATGCCAATGGTCTCCCACCTGCTACAACACACTGGGGAGCATTCACCAACCCCACTCCTGCCCCTATGGTTCGTTGGGAAGACCCGCTCACTGGAGAATGGAAGGGTCCACATCTACTACTAACCCAAGGGTGAGGCTATGCTTGTGTTTTTCCAGACAATGTTCCAGCCCCCATCTGGGTCCCAGTCCAAAATATTAGAATTGCTTACAATGGAAAACCCCCTTCCACAGCCACCGACTCCAGAACTGGCAGCCCTGACCCTAGAGGAAACAACCCAAGGGACAAAATTACAGGCCACCGAGAGACCAGTCCGCTGCCACAGACCATGAATGCAACCAGCTCCAACAGCACATCCAGTAACCTGGGGAGACCTTAAGCATCTCACTTCACAGGCAGAGACTATTGCTAACCAAAATCCTCAAACTAGAGGGAATCCCTTGTCTATGTTTCTTATTATGTGTGCTATTATTACAGCAAATTCTCAGGTTCGTGTGACAACTGTATAGGCTGCCATTCCTTCCTTTTACAGGACAAGGAGTCCTGGGGACAGGAGATGAATGTGTGTTAGCTATAGACAAGGGGACCTTGTCCCCAAAGTCCACTCCCAACAAGCACAGACAGCACAGGACAATTCACAATACAATTTACTTGACAGAGTAAGGTTGACAGAGAAGGATTTACAGTGGGTGCTTAGGTGGCCAACACAGTTTTCACTGGGGTCCTGGAAAGAAGAGGGTCAAGGGTAGAGGGGAGGAAGAAGTTCAGAGAACACCAGAAAAAAAAGCTCAGCTTAGGGCTGGGGTTATAGCTCAGTTGGTAGAGTGCTTGTCTAGAATGCACAAAGCTCTGGGTTTTTGTGGGAGACAGGCTTGAGCCTAGAGTGGAAGTCCTAATGACAGCCATACAGCAGGCCTGAGGCAATGGCCTGACCACTGGAGCCACAAAGAACGCCTTGTGATTATTGCAGCATTTGGCAAGTTGTAGGGCTGATGCTTAAGGCGCACCACTCCCTAGTCACCACCCCTTGAATTCCAGGCTGCCCTTTATCTACAGCTTGCAGCACGTGGGCATAACAACAGCCATTGTCACATGATTTACCAGAACCTGGGCTACCCATGTATGGCATAGTCATTGTAACCTTATCTGATTGGTCCAGGGACCCTATATAAGCTTTTAAATTCCTCAATAAAATAGATCTGCGTCACTGAACCTGGTCTCCTGTGTCTGAATGCAGGTCCGCAGACACAGTCTCCTCACCAGCCCTGGGGTCCAGGATCGGGTGGCGGTGGCAACAACTATGAAGGCAGACCCCATGGACAGCCAGAAGTCTACACTCCTTCCTGTAGACTAACCTTTCCTCTCTACCTCAAAGTTCATGTCTAGATCTTCCCACCTCAATTAACCTAATCTCTATAACCCCTCGCAGGCATGCTAGAGGCCTGTCTCTTTGGTGATTCTCAGTCCTGTCAGGTTGACCATCAGTATTAACATCACACCTGCCTATACATATTCTTTTCTTCCAAAACAGAATCTCATTATGAATCCCTGGCTGGCTTCAAACTCCCAGTCCTCCGACTTCCACTTCCTTCACTGCTGGGATTGTGGGTATGTGCTGCCAAACCAACCCAGACATTTAATTTTTTTAAGCAAAACTATAAAATGTCTTGACTATACTACAAAAGAGAAATGAAAATAATGCAGTTTATAATAAAAAACACATACACCAGTAGACTCGGGCACAACCTTTTAAAACCATAAGACAAGTGAAGGAAACGCCTCTACAAATGAGATCAACGGGAATTTGTTGCATCTATTTAAAAGCCAAAAGCAACATGTCTTGGGTAACATGGTGTTCCAAAATGAAGGGCAACTTTCGGTCAAGTTCCACGCAAATGAAGTGCATTCTTCCATCAATTTACATAGTAGTTGTAGTCATGGGAAAGTCATTCTACTTAAAACCATGCAAAAACTATTGTGAGTTTATCATAAAACACAAACGGGTTCTATTCCCGAATTACAAGCAAGGTTCTGTCTACCTGAGTGGTGACTGGAAGGCATTCGAGTTATGCATAGTATTGAACAGTCCTTCCTGGGTGGGACTATCCTGAAAACTGCTGCTGTCTCCCAACCTAGCCTTGGTCACTAGGTGCCCCAGCACCCTGATAGCCCCAACACTCCCAACTATCCGAAATGGTCTGTAGGGGGCAGTATTATTCCTAACAATGCTAGGGCATACCTGCATCTGTGGACTTAAGGAAGGAGGGGAAGCACATTTTAAAAGAAACCTCATTTAAAGTTCAGTTTTCCAGACTTAGCTTAGACTTCAGCATCATGTGCACCTCAGTTTCCCCACTCCACACCTCTTCGCATGAGTGGTCTGGAACAATCCCTTAACCCCTCAACTCTCAGCTCTCCTAGTAAAAGAAGATAATGCCTTTACAGAAAGAACACAAAAATAACTTACATCTGGGGCTGGAGAGACAGCTCAGCTGTTAAGAGCACTGACTGCTCTTGCAGAGGACCTGGGTTTGATTCCCAGCAGCCACATGGCAGCTACGAACCATCCTTAACTCCAGTTCCAGGGGAATCCAAAGCCCTCTTCTGAGCATTGCACAACATGGGTGCACTCACATACATGCAGGCAATACACTCGCACACATAAAAATAAAAATAATAAATAAAATAACTCGCACCCCACTGAGTAATGTCTTGGTTGCCCAGAAACTAATCTGCCATTTCACCCAACCCCTCATTCACTGGACTGGCAAATGAATTAACTACAGGTCCAAATTCAAGCCAGTGTGATCAATAAAGGATCCCTTTGAATAATGTTGAAACTCTCTAGGGGGAAAACCTATTCAGGCTTTCAGCTGGACTGGCTTCATGAGCATATGACCTGTGCAGTTGGACAGGGCTTACACTCAGAGGGACCCACCCCCATGTCTAATGCTCTGATGACACAACTGACTTTTATCTTTTTTTTTTTTGAGAAGTTTTTTAAACTTTTTTTTTATTTATTGTTTTTATTTTATGTATATGTGTGTATTGCCTACATGTGGGTAAGTGCACCCGGGTCATGCAATGCCTGTGGAGGTCAGAAGCAGCTGTTGGATCCCCTGGGACTGGAGTTACAGTTGTTAGCTGCCATGTGGGTGCTGGGATTCAAACTCGGCTCTTCTACAAGAACAACCAGTATTCTTAACCGCTGAGCCATCTCTCCAGCCCCAATTTTTGAGAATTTTATACAATGGATTTTTATCACATTCGGACCCTCCTCATCTCAACTCCTACTTATTGTCCTCCACCTGATTTCGTGTCCTGTATTTTTTTAAGATCTATTGAGTCTAATTTGTGTTCCCAAATGCCCTTTGATGTAGGCCCATCCCCTAGAGACTAGTACCACGCCCTTAAAGAAAACTGACTCTCCCTCTCCCAGCTGTTATCAATTGCCAATCATTCCTTAGCTAGGGTTGGGGTTTCTAACCCAGCTCCCCCCACCCTATAACAGGACTTTGTCTAGCTTGAGCTTACCCAGGTCTTGTGCATGCTGTCACAATTGCTGTGAAATCATATGAGTAACGGCCCTGCTATCTGGAAAATACTGCTTCCTTGTGGTCATCTACCACCTCTGGCTTGTACAATTTTTCTACTCCCTCTTCAGCAATGATCTCTGAGCCTTGTGAGGAAAGGCTTTGATATAGGTGTCCCATCAAGGCCTAAGCATGCTGAAGTCTCTCATTCTCTGCAGGTTGACCACTTGTAGGTCTCTGTGTTAATCACCACACAATCACAAGAAGCTTTTCTGGTGAGAGTTGAGAGATGCATTAATATATGAGTATAAGAACAAGTCATGTGCCAGGCACGGCAGTGCACACTTTTAATCCCAATACTCCAGAAGCAGAGGCAGGCAGATCTCTGTGAGTTCCAGTCCAGCCTGGTCTACATAGTGAGTTCCAGGCCAGCTGGGGCTACATGGAGACCCTGTCTCAAAAAAAAACAAAAAGAAAAGGTCACTAGGAGTCATTTCAATACTATGTCCATTTAGCAGAACAGTAGTAGGCTCTCCCCTATGGCCTGTGACCTGACCAGCCCCAGGTACTTAGGCTTGTTATTGGTGCCAAATATGAGCTCTGTCTTGTAAATATGCCCTTAAATCCAGTCAGAACATGGTTGGTTACTCCACGGCATTCATGCCACTATTGCACCAGTGGGCATATCTTGCCAGGCCAGTTGTTACTGCAGTTGGCAAGGTTCACAGCTGGATAAGATTGATGATTACTTTTCTCTTCAGGTAGTAAGCATAGCATCTTCCAGCACAATGAAAGCTAGGCACTGGAGATGAAGCTTTGAGGTCAGCACCAGCTTGATTTCTCCTTGTTTGTTCTATAACTCACATATATAGTGTCTTCAGCAATAGGGTCTTACTATCAAGTCCTGGTGGGTTATCAAGAGCAGAGGCAATGGCCAGTATTGTTTGAGGGTCTATGGGACCTCTAGTCAACAGCTTCAAAAGAGGGAGTCCACTGCTGGCATTGGGCTTTTATTTATTAGCCTATGATGTCTAGCAGGGGCATTGTCCCCTGTTCTAGGGTAACTCCATTTAAACTCTTTTTATAATGTATGTGTACATACTTTGAGAAGCTTCTATGGTGGTAGGTTCTCATATGGATTTTTCTAAAGGCTTTTAGTGTTAGTGATCCCTCCCCATCCTTCCTCCTCTTCCCTGCCTTCCCACTTCCAACCCCATTTAGTACTTCCTATTCCTCTTTCCCCTCCATATCACTGCATTCTATAGCCCCTCACATGAAGCCCCCACTTATGGCCCCTTACTAGTTTCCTGACAACTATGGATTTTCCAGTTGAAACACACATACCTGAAGATTCAAAGTTAGCACCCACTTATCAGAAGGAATATGTGATGTTTGTCTTTCTGAATCTGGGTTACCTCACTCAGGATGATTGTTTCTAGTCCCATACATTTACCTTTGAATTTCATAATTTCTTAACTACACACACACACACACACACACACACACACACATATCATTCCATGTATGGGAGAAAACACCTAATACTTGTCTTTCTGGATCTGTCTAACATGATGATCTCCAGTTCTATGTGACAGTAGTTTCATCGGATAGTGAGGACAAGTAATGACTCTTTGAAGTGTAAATGTACCACACTTTCCTTATCCATTCATCAGTTGATGGACATCTAGGTTGTTTCCATTTCCTGGCTATTGTGAAAAAACGGCAGCAATGAACAGGTATCTCTGTGGGAAGATGTAGCATCCTTGAGTATATATGCCCAAGCGTGGCATGGCTGGATCATGCAGGAGATCTAGTTCTAGCTTTCTTTTTATTATTTTTATTTTATGTGTATGAGTGTTTTGCCTACGTGTACGTAAGTGCACCCATGTCATGCAATACCCATGGAGGTCAGAAGAGGGCATCAGAGCCCCTGGAACCGAAGTTATGGACAGCTGGTAGCCACCATGTGCATACTGGGAATTGAACCCCAGTCCTCTGCAAAAGCAGCCAGTGCTCTTAACCCCTGAGTCATCTCTCCAGCCCTATATCTAGCTTTTTGAGGAATTTCCACATTGATTTCCATAGTGGTTGCACCAGTTTGCACTCCTACCAGCAGTGACTAAGAGTTCCCCTTTCCCCACATCCTCTCCAGCATTTGTCATTGTTTGTTTCTGGATCTTAGCCATTCTGACTGGGGTAAGTGGAAATCTCAAAGTAGTTTTAATTTGCATTTCCCTGATGGCTAAAGAGGTTGAACATTTTAAAAATATATATTTCTCAGTAATTTGCTTTTCACCTTTTGAGAACTCTGTTTAGTTCCTTGTCCCAATTTTTAATTGGGTTGTTTGGCAGGTTTTGATTCTTTTTGATGTTTAGGGGGGGTTTGCTGGTTTTTGTTTTAGTTCTTTGTATATTCTAGATACTAACCTGCATCAGGTATAGCTGGAAAAGATTTTTGTCCCATCTTAGGGTGCCTCTTGGCTTAAATGACAGTGTCATTTTCTGTAAAGAAGCTTTTTGGTCTCATGAGTTCCCACATGGTTCCCAGGTAGACAAGGATCTTGTACCTGTAGCTCTCCAGTTGGACCAGCTCCATCTGCTGAACATGCCATCTTTTCTCCAACATGTATTTTTGGCTCCTTTGTCCAAAAATCAGGTGGCTTTAAGTGAGTGGACTGAAATATGGGTCCTCAATTCTATTCCATTGATCAATATATCTGTTTTTAATGTCAGTTTGGGTTTTTGTTTGTGATTTTTACTGTTTTTTATTACTATAGATCTGTAGCGTAATTTGAAATCAGAGATGGTGATATCTCCAGAATTTCTTTTATTGTTCAGGATTTTTTGGGCTCTCCTAGGTTTTTTTGTGTTTCAGTATGAAATTTCAGATTATTTTTTCAATTTCTGTGAAAAAAAAATGTGTTGGAATTTTAATGAGGACTCACTCTGCATTGACTGTGCACACCGTTCTTGGTAGCATTACCACCTTCGCATACTAATCCTCCCATGGGCAGGGAAGAGCTTTCCATCTTCTGGTATTTCCAGTTTCTTCAGTGTTCTGAAATTGTTATTATACAGATTTTTTACTTCCTTGGTTAGATTTTTTTCTGAGATATTTGTGGGTTTTGAGGCTATCATGAATGGGATTGTTTCCCTGGTTTCATTCTCTGTTTGTTGGTGGCATATAAGAAAGCTACTGACTTTTTACATTCTGCTACTTTGTTGAATTTTTTTATTAGCTCTAGGAATTTTCTGGTAGACCTTCCTTCCCAATTTGTGTCCCTTTATCTTTTCACTTGTCTTACTGCTCCAGCTAAAACGTCAAGCACCATATTGAAAAGAATGGAGAGAGTGGACACCCTTGTCTCTTTCCTGATTCTGTGAAAGCGTTTTCAGTATTTTCTGTTCCGTATGGTGTTGGTTGTGGGACTGCAGTATATTGCTTTCATTGTGTTGAGATATGTCCCCTGTATCCCTAGATTCTCTGTGACTTTTATCATGAAGCGATGTTGGATTTTGTCAAAGGCCTTTTCTCACATGCACATACCCTCACACATACACATAATTGAAATTAAAAATATGAAACTGGAAACATTACTCAACTGTTAAGGGTGCATCCTGATCTTGAAGAAGACCCAAGTTCAGTTCCCAACACTCACAACAGTTGGCTCACAACTGCTGCAACTCCAGCTCTAGGGGAGCCAACACCCTCTCCTGGCCTCTTTGGGCACCCCCACACACCTGACTTACATTCACAGAGACACACACATACACATATAAATATGAAGTTAAAATTCAAGTTTTTGATTAAAAAAGGAAGTAAAACATTTCCACATTGAATATGTTTCCCATATATGTACTGGCCATTTTTATTATTTTTCTCACTTCTTTGATATGGTTTTGCCCATTTTTCTAGTGAAATTTCCATCTAGTCTTACTCATTTGTAAGATGCAAACTTCCACATCATCTCTCTATCTTAGAATTGTGAGGCACTGGTCAGCAGTCAGCATCATAAGCCTAACAAAAATGACACAGCGGTGACTGTGATCATCTCAATATTTAGCAAGACTTTTACTTAAACCAAACAAGAATTTACCTGAATGCAAGACTGCTTCCCCGAATAGGTCAACATGAAAAGCCCACAGAAATGCTTAGATTTGATAGCTATTGATGTTAAATTTTTAACCTAAATTTTAAGAAACTGAAAGACTATTAATCTAGAAATATAAAAAATTCTTTTCAGGTATGATTTATTTCAAGCATTCTGAATACATGGAAATTGGGAATTTGTGAGAAAAAGAACTTCAGAGAGTCATTACTTGTCCTCACTATCAATCAGATGAAACCACCGCCACATAGAACTGGAGATCATCATGTTAGACAGACCCAGAAAGACAAGTATTGGGTGTTTTCTCCCATACATGGAATGATGTAGGGGTGGGTGTGTGGGTGTGTGTGTGTGTGTGTGTGTGCATGTGTGCATATGTGTGTGTGTGTCTGTGTGAAGGGTGGGTGTGTGGGTGTGTGTGTGTGTGTGTGCATGTGTGCATATGTGTGTGTGTGTCTGTGTGTCTGTCCGTCTGTGTCTCTGTGTGTCTGTGTCTGTCTGTCTGTGTCTGTGTGTCTGTGTCTGTGTAGGACATGAAAGTACAAAGGGAATTGAGGGAGAAGAGGTTAAACAGAGAAAAAAAAGAGAGAGTAATGGAATATAGGTCACGAAACCAGAGGGGACCTATTTGAGGAACAGAAAGGGACCAGCAAAAGGAGGCAAAGGATGATGGGCAGGACAGTAAGGGTGTCAAAAAGCATAAAAATGGCAAAAGACTGTCATCAGAAACATCAAGTATAACTACTAGCTGGGACAGTGATGGCACTCACAGAGACATAATTAGCAGATGTTGCCAGGATGTTGATCCAGATTTACCAAGGAAAATAATTTTATATTGTTCAAGTATTTAAATCAACTGCTAAGAGAATATCCTTAAAGAAGTTTCTATGGGTCTTTTAAGGATATTGAACAAATTCTAACAAACGATACCTTAACAATGTCCCCATCTTTCTTTTTAGCGAGTATTTCCATTCTTAATATAAACAATTGTACTTCAAAATCTACCTAATCATTACACCCTAGAACTCTAGAAGTCCTGTTTTAATGAATGCATTCTATTTCTCAATATGAACATCAATACCTGTTAAATTCATCGTAGTTCAACAAATAATGACTAGTACTGATTGTCAACTTGACAGGATCTAGAATCGCCAAAGAGACGGCCTCTGGACTTGTCCAGGAAGGAGTTTCTAGACATGTCTATAAGGGAGTTTCTAAATTAGATTAATTGAGGGGGAAGAACCACCACAGATGTGGGCAGCACTACTCTATGGTCTGGTGTCCTGAGCTGTGTGATAAGAAGGTGAACTGAGGATGGGCACTCATGGCTACAGTTTCCTGATTGTGGGTGCACTGTGACTAGCCACCCCCTACTGTCATGCTTTCCCTGACATAATGGACCGTATCCTGCATCCCCTAGAACTGTAAGCTAAAACAAACCCTGACTTCCCTACATGGCTTCTTTCAGGTCATAGCCATGAGATAATTAATGCAATCACCATTCATTAATTCAACAAACATTTTTTTGGTCTTTTTTTGAGATAGGGTATCTCTGGCCCGGAACTCCTTTTGTAGACCAGGCTGAACTTGAACTCACAGAGATCCTCAAAAAAACATTTTTAAGTGCTTGCTAACAATACTTTTCAAGAATTCAGCTATGCTACATTTGGAGATGAGGATACAAACACAAATAAAAGGGTTTCTACCTTCAAGGAAGTTGCTCTAGAGTTTACGGTCTAGTAGGGGAGATAGTCTATGACTGGTGATAGTACATGCCAACTTGACTGAGCTAAGGGATGCCCAGATAGCTGGAAGAACATTATTTCTGGATATATCTGTGAGGGTGTTTCCAGAAAATAGTATTTGGAAACAAATGCTGAAAAACTGAGATGCCCTCACCAGTGTGACCAGGCATCATGTGATCTTTCAAAGGCTAGACAGACTAAAATACCACAAGAAGGGTAAATTCACTTCCTTCTTGAGCTGAGCTCTCTCTTTCCCTTAGACATCAGAGTTCCACATTCATGCATGTGTGGACTATAAGTCTTATCCCAGCACCCACTGGTACTCAGGCCTTTGGCCTTGGGCCTAAATCTCACCCCTGGCTTTCTGGTCTCTCCAGCTTTCTTGATGGCACACTGTGAGACTTGTCAGACTCCACGATCACGTGAATCCATTCTTAAGATAAATTGCTCCTGGTATATTTATATAACTGTATGTAATCTATTGGTTCTGTTTCTATGGAGAACTCTGGCTAATATATTACATAGTGCGGGAGACTAGCCAGTTAGTAATAAATAAAGTTTATTGTGCTATAATCAAGCCTGAGAAATTAGAGGGAGAAATGGAGAATGAGCGAATTCTAGCCAGGGGAGAGGTAGGATGGGTCACAATTAAAAGAATTAGGAATTCAGTTTGGCTGAAACATAAGCATTAGGGTGAGGTGCACAGTGAAGGGAGACTGAAGCCTGAAAGGAGAAGAATGCTTCAACATTAGTTACTGCAGTTGGTATGTGCCAGCCAGTAGACTAAGGGCTTTGTGTTCCACTGCATTCTAACCAGCACTGATGAGGAAAGGACTCTTTTTTTCCTCCCTCATTTCACAGTGAAAACTACTTAAGTCCTGTAAGAGTAAGTGGCTTCTCCAGGGTCATACATTTCTTAAGTGGCTAAGGCAGAATTCCAATTTAATTTTTTTATTACAGACATATCATTTAGCCATAAAGAGATTTTATGTTGTGCTAAGAATTTGAGCTTTACCTCAAAGGCCCTAAGAAGTCAAGAAGAATTTGAGGTAAGAGAATGACATGGTCATTTTTCCTTTTTCAAAGATGTTCCAAGTTACTCAGGGAGAAAGATGGGGTTAGACCTGACGTAGAACCATCTTGCACAGATCTGCATACTGTAAACCTCTGGGGAGGTCCCTTAAATTGTGGTCTGTAAAGGGCATCCCCTGGAGTCTCAAGTTAGGAGGCAATTAGAGTAATGAAGACATAAAATGTAGGAATTCTTGAACTAAAGAAGGGCCAGGCAAGGAAGAGGCAGGGTCATCAGCCACACACATCAAGGATGTAGAACCAGTAGGGTTTGATGGCTTTGCCAGTAAAGATAGTGATGTAAAAAGAACAAAGATGAAGTAGTTTTATATTGTGTCCACTGACTAATTTAGAGCTACATTTTAGAAACTCCTTCCTTATTCAGTTCTGGGTTTGACAGAACTAAAAGAAAAACATGTACAGAATTTGGAAGTGAAATAGCAGCCACTGTCTCTGAAGGTCACTGTGGTTATAAGTTATGAAAGAGAGAACGTTCTAGCAGGTGTCAATCTGTCCTCAATCTTCTCAACCTCACATTGTTTGAGTATACGATTGCTGTGCCCAGCTACCCTTCCCATCTACCAGTGCTCCTGACCAACAGCAGCCCAGGGCCAGATGCCCACTGTAAATTCACAACTAAGGACAGACCTTAGACACCAGTTCCTCTCCAGCAGACTCCCCAGGAGCTCTGACCTCTCCACAAGGCCAGTGTTTCAAGAAGGTTACTTGGTCACTCTCCAGATTTAACAGCTCGCCTCTGTAAACTCTTTCCCCACCCGAGTTTCTCATCTCAGTAGGATTTCATATAGCAACCTAAATAGATGATTCCAAAATCCACCTGGAACTGCAGAGGACTCATGGTAACCCAAATGACTTTGAAAAAGAACCAAGTTGGAGGACCTCCACCATTTCATTTCAAGATTTTGTATAAAGTGACCTTATATTCTGCCTTGAATTCTTTTCTGACCCCTCAGAAAAGAGGGGCCACTGTTTGGGGTTCACTAAGACTCTACCCATGAAGTCTGCCCTGGTTCCACAGGACTTTGTTCTCTCACTTCTTTAGAATCTGATCACTGTTTGCCTCTTGGGATGTACCATTCTCTGCTTTACATCACTCACTGGTCTGATCTCTAATCTATAAGCCCTGTGAGGACCTGGAGTGTTTCTATTCCTTTTCCAGTACCAACCAGGGTGCTTGTATGCCCATGGTTATGTTCAGTTTCAGTTATGTTCTGAAAGTTAGAATCCTTTTTGTATTTGTGTATAGGAGTGTTTTGCCTGCACGCAAGTAAGTGCACCACATGCATGCAATACCTTTGGAGGCCAGAAGAGGGCACTGGATCCCCTGGAATTGGAGTTGTGGACCCCTGTTAGCCACCATGTGGGTGCTGGGAACTCAACCTGGGTCCTCTGAAAAAGTAGCCAATGCTTTTGTTTTTCTCTACATACACTAGCAGTCCCTACAACGTACTCTTTGGTTCAGAGCTTAATTCTTGGGTAATGTATGATGTTTTCTTGGGAAAGGAGGAAATTTTTATAAGACAATTAAGCAACCATAAAGAAAGTAAAGATTGTACTACATATCTGTTTCCAAATGTTCTCCAATTATGTCACCAAAATTATCCTATGAGCCAACATATTAACTTACTTATTTGAAGAGATTACAATCTCTAAGCCTTCTTTATGGCAAAAAAAGATGTTTAATAAACAGTCTCCATTAACTTTTAAAACATCATGTCAGCATTCTGTCTTATGTAAACCCAGAAAGGAGGAAATGGGCAGTTGTCTTTGGAACATCAAAACCATTAGCAAATGGTATTGATAAGAGGGTGTGGGTAGGGAGGGAACACTGCCATCATGTCCCCACACTGGTACTGTGAGAAAGCTTGAAGACACTTAAGGACTGATCAGCATTATTCAATATAGAATGGTCAAAGCCAAAGGTAGAAAAAAAATCAATATCCATGAAATATTAAATGTGTCAGATTTGGTAACTGAGATCTGGAATATAATAAAAAGATAAATGCTTAAAGTTTCAGCAAAGACAAATTCAGGGTAAGTAAAAATATTGCCAGGTTTTATTTTCTTAGTGGACTAAACATTAAGTTTTTGTTACCTAAAAGACTAAAGTATCTAAAAATGAAAAGATAAGTATATCCATGGATTTAATGTGATTTGGGGGGGAATAATACAGAGTCTCCTGGGCTCTGAGGCTAGGCAGCCACTACAGTTATTATAAGGAGACCTTCAGTACAGACACACTTCAAGC
>NW_008351693.1:403420-404211 GCF_000622305.1 Nannospalax galili
GCCGGTCACAAGCAGGCCCAGCACAGGGTCTAAGTAGTCAGAGCTCTCAGCAGTTTCTACCTCTTTTAACCCTAAGACCAACCCTACACAGACCTTGATATTCTCATTCTAGTTATAAGGATGAAGAGGTGGAGGCCCAGAACTGATAGTCACACAGCTAGTAAAAATGCCACATATTTACATAGAATGAGCCTTTCTAGGTGAACACAGTAGCACAGGACTGTAATCCTAGTACTCAGGAGGCTGAGACAGGAACATGGAGAGGTTCAGGTCAGTCTGGAATACACAGTGAGAACTTGTTAAAAAATAATAATAATAACAGGGCTGAAGAAATGGCTCAGCTGTTACGAGCACTCACTGCTGTTCCAGAAGACTCGTTTGGTTCCCAGCACCCAAGTAGGGTGACTCACAACTGCCTGTAATTCCAGTTGCGGGGGATTGGAGCCCTCTCTGGCCTCTGCAGGCATTGGAACAAAAATGTACGCGAGACACACATATACACATAAATAATAAAAATAAATCTTTTTAAAAATGATAAAGTAAGGCCAGGCATGGTGGTGCACACCTTTCATCTCAGCACTCGGGAGATAGAGGCAAGCAGATCTACGTGAGTTCAAGGCCAGCATGATCTACATAACAAGTTCCAGGCAAGCTAGAGCTACAGGGAGACCCTGTCCCAAAAGGACCAAAGGGGGGCGATTATATACATACATATATATATATATATATATATATATATATATATATATATTTATTTAATTATATAATATAAATATAAAAAACTCTATCTA
>NW_008351693.1:404503-415235 GCF_000622305.1 Nannospalax galili
TGCAACACTTTCTTTTACAGTAACATGATAATTTATACACTTTGCTTAACTGGAATTTAATAAAAGTATTTTTCTGTCTCAAATATCTGTGAACCCACAGTTCTTATAGCAGTTAGAACTGATTACACTTGTATCTTTGTTCTTTGAACTTAGGAACTGAAAGTTTGGTTTTGACTTCAAACATGGACTGTCTTCAGGTGATACCAGACTTACTAAGACATAAGTGTGGCATTTGTTCTTTCAGAGTTAAGGTTTCTTTTCTGATAAAAATTTTAAGTTGAGTTCATTATTTTTTACATTTAATAAATAGACAAAAACAAAAGTATCTGCAGGAGAAAAATAAGTACTGAGGAGACAAAAAGAACAACTTAAGTTATAAACAGCAGCTGATGAAATGCTAGGTATAAAAAGAGAAAGAAATCAAACTCTGGGACTCTGAGGAGCCCAGAACCTCCCAACCAGAGCCAAGGGCTAGAGTTCACAATAGGCGCCAGGGCTGGGTTCCCTGAGAGGAGGAATCCTCATGATAGGAACTCCAAAGAAGTTTGGAAGCTAAAATAACACACATGTATTATGAGACGAAGGGAACAGGGAAAACAGAAAGGCAGGTACAGGCTGTGGCTTGGCTGCTCATCTCTCAGGTTCCAAGCAGAGATACCAAGACTGTCACTCCACTAGCTGGTTCCCCAGGCCTGATACGCTCCCTGAATTCAAGAGACATGGACATTCCTCCCTTTGGTGACATAATCTACCAAATTTAAACTCTAAAACACTCACACTAAACACCAGTGCACACAGCTGTTTCTTTTTCCCTAAAAAGCTAGTAAGTGAGTTTTCTAGGTTAATTAGAAGAGAATGGTATTTGTGTCAAATTCTCTTATCTGACATTTCTTTCTACCACCTTCAAATGCTAGGCTGTTTTGACTGAGATTTACGTTAACTGCAGTTCTGATTAAAAATGCAAGGCCAGCTTTGATTTTTCTGTGGCATTATGGGAATGGGAATTCTGATGCAGTCAGAGGTCAGACACTCCTTTCCAACCAGAAAAAAAAATCTCACACCAATAAATACATAGCACCTGTGACCACCTGCCAAAATCTCTTCACTTCACGTATCATGTTTCCTTGGAAGAAACCCAAAAACTGGACATCAATCTATGTGGACCAGTTCAAAGTAACCTCAGAGTTTTCAGAATAAGACAGAAATGCAGGCACAGGTCACAGAGTCCTGGCCTTTGCATCTGGAGAAAGTACCTTGAAATTCTGAAACTCTAATATTCTTTCTGAGAGAATCACCATAGCTGCCTACATGCTCAGTCTCACATTGGGGAGCCAATGTGGAAAAGGTGATGTTGTAAGAATTGTGGTATGCTCAGGGAAGAATGAAAGCTGTTAACCCCTAGAATCACACCTCACTCAGTGATTTTTCTGACCATTCTCACTACTGAAATCATAGTATCAGAGAAACTTACCAGATGAGGCATTAAAATACTGCCTGGTTTCTACGGTGGTTCACTTCATCCCATGCATAACTATTCAGATTTTGTTAATTAACTTCTTGTGTTAAATGAACAGTAAGAAAGCCTGAGGTTAGCATTTTTTAAGTTGCTGGTAATTTTACATATATCTAAAGAACAGCACTTCGCCTTTAGCAAAATATCAGTATTAAGTTCTCCCCCAGTGCCTGTGACCACCTGCCAAGCAAGATGTGCTCACTGGTACGATAGTGGCATGACCGTTCAGGGGGTAAACAACCACTTTTGACTAGATTTGAGGCACACTCCATCTGGTACCATAAACCTGGACAGAAAATATTTAACTTTCACTTTTCCAAGATTTCTTTTCTCATTTCTCTATCACTGTCTCCAAGGTCAAGGAACACTGCAAAAGAGAGAGCAAAAAGATTCTAAGAGCCAGGGATGAGGACGAATACTACAAAATGTTGCCTTCTGGATACGACATGGCTGTCACAAGAATGAACACAGAAGTTGTGGTTACTGGCGGGTGGCTGTGTGGCCTTCTTTGAGGTGGGTCCTGGTTCTATCCCATGTTTCGTTGTGGCTGAGCTGTTTAGCCAGGGTCCCCGTCCTGCTGCTATCGCTGTTGCTGGCTTCTCCAACTGGACCTCAAATTTCATTGTGGGCATGTGCTTCCAGTATGTGGAGGTGAGAAACATATTGTACTTACTGTTGACATTTCTAGGACGAACCCAAAGTGCGCTGCCAGAAAACCTGCTGAAGTGGAGTCCAGCTCAGAAGCCCAGAGTTGAAAACACTGACCCCAATTCTAGGTTCTTTCCTTAGCTTTGTGCTTCCAGTGTGTGGAGGAAAAAAACCACATTGTACTTAACTGTTGACATTTCTAGGATGAACCCAAAGTGCTCTGCCAGGAATCGTGCTGAAGTGGAGTCAGGCTCAGAAGCCCAGAGTACCTGATTGAGAACACTGACCCCAATTCTAGGTCCTTTCCTTAGCTTTGCATGGCATTCCTGGAGCCTGTCCCACTCCAGGTGTGAACAGTCTCGCTTAGTCACCACTGCATCCCTGGGTAGCCAGTGGATGTTCCCTTTTTCAGATGAAAGGCCCAGAGGTAAAGTAACTTGCCCAAAACTCTTTTGGCGGGAATGTAGGGTGATAACTTACCAAGTCTATGTTTTCTAGCAACTGTGTGGTCCCTACGTCTTCATCATCTTCACTGTGCTCCTGGTTCTAGCCTTCATCTCCACCTACTTCAAAGTTCCTGAGACCAAAGGCCAGACCTTCGATGAGATTGCTTCTGGCTTCCAGCAGGGAGGAGCCAGCACGTGCACGCACGCGCACATATACACACACACACACACACACACACACACACACACACACAAAAGCAGAGGGGGGCTAGTTGGGAAGGAGTCAGCTGGAGTAGGATCAGGTAAGAGAGTAATGGGGGATAAATGCATCACAATACTTTGTATAAATGTATGAAATTATCACATTTTTTTCATTAAATTTAAAAAAATATTTTCTGTTATCTCCAGATTTTCTCTTGCATAGTTTTTAAATTTAGTTTTTCCTGTTCTTCCTAATCACATCTATGTTGTTTTATGTTGCTGATGACAAGATACTGCAAATTCAGCAGCTGAGAACAACGTGCATCTCAGAATCCATCGGAAGTCAGCTTGGGTACAGCTCATCGGGGCCTTCTGCTTCAGCCCTTCCATCCTTGTGTTGGTACAGGGTCTATGGTCTCATCTGAAGGCTCAACTGGAGAAGAGCCAACTTCCCACCCTCACTCAGAGACCGTGCACAAGTGGGGCTCCTCACAGGGTTTCTGACAGTGGCCAGAGCCCATCTTCCTTTCCTTGACAATGTACCTCATCTACATGGCTGCTTGCTTCATGAAAATACAGCAGATGGAAGCTGCCAGAGATGATCTACTAGCAAGATAGAGGCCACAATCTTTCATCAACTGTTCCTAAAGCATTGGCTAAAACCAAGTCACTTAGTCCAGCCCACACTCAAGAAGAGAATATTGCAGGGGGTCATGAGTGAAAGACAGGTATTACTGGGGGCTACCTTCAAAGTCTGCATACCAACATATGATTTCCAATCAGCCTTCTAAAAGTTTCCTCTTCTATACCCTAGAACCATTCCTCCTTTTAACAGCCCTCAAGTTTTCTTCTTCATAGTATATAAAAGAAAAGTTTTTCTATTATATACATTGTTTTTAATAAAATAAATCATCTTTTTCTGATGACAGATGCATATCTCACATATATTTATGTTAAGACATTTTCTAGTCCTTCGATGGAAAAAAGAACTCTTTCACCATGTTATTTACAATGCCAACAAGCCATATTTTTTAACTTTTTCAGTAATATACTCATAAAATTTAATTATAGCCATTAAAGTCATGTTGTAGAATAATACATACACAACAACAGAAATGCCCAATATATTTCTAGCTGAAAGAGGCAGGGCCTAGAGCAATATGTGGAGTGTGGTCTCAGTTGTTAAAATACATATGCAAGCAGATATTGATGTTATTGGACATAAAAACATTACAGAATCTCTTATTAAAATCTCAAGTGATTTTCTCCCTTTCTACAATATCTTTTGAATTTGAAAATTTTAACACATCTCTCTTTACTCTCCAAAAGTAATATATAAAATGTAGGGCTGGAGAGATGGCTCAGCACTTAAGAGCACTGGCCGCTCTTGCAGAGAACCCAGGTTCTATTCCCAGCACCCACATGGCGGCTACAAACCATCCTTAACTCCAGTTCCAGGGGAATCCGAAGCCCTCTTCTGACCTCTTCAGTACTACATGACACGGGTGTACTCACATACATGCAGACAATACAGTCATACACATAAAATAAAAGTAATAAAATATTTTTTTAAAGTAATGTATAAAGCTGGGCATGGTGGTGCACACCTTTAATCTCAGCACTCGGGAGGCAGAGGCAGGTGGATCTCTGTGAGTTCAAGGCCAGCCTGGTCTACATAGTGAGTTCCAGGACAGCTGGGGCTATAGGGAGACCCTGTCTCAAAAAGACCAAAAAAAGATTAAAAACTAAAAATGAACTTCCATAGGACCTGGTTATACCACTTCTTGGCATATACCCAAAAGACTCATCCTATTGTGGAGACACTTGTACAACCATATTTGTTGCTGCTCTTTTCACAGTAGGTAAGAGATGGAAGCAACCTAAGTGCCCCTCAACTGACGAGTGGTTAACACAAATGTGGTATATTTACACAATGGAGTGCTATTCAGCGGATCTAGAAACTGTTATACTAAATGAAGTAACACAGACTCAGAAAAATAAAAGATATATGTTCTCCCTCATTTGTGGATCCTAGCACCAAATCCTTTTAATTTCCATGTCCTTTTAATAAGATGATGCTGTACAGCAGTCTCTTCTGCATGAAATAACTACCATCATCACAATTTCAGCTATGCCTGATGGCTAAACATCATCACAACTGGGCTTGTTGACCGTTGTGCTCATTCATTATAGGAGGCCTAAGCAGGGTAATCGGACCCTCACTGGAGTATCCAGCCACTCTTCCTAGCCAACTGTATGTAATTTGGCCCTAATCACACATGGTCTCCTGGATTTGGGGAGGGCTAAAGTATACAATCTGGGGAAGGCTAGGGAGAGAAGGCATGAACCATGCTGGATAAAGGCTTTCCAGGGTGCATACCCTCAGGTCATATACATACCTTAGCAACCCCTCAGTTATCTCAGTAAGTAAGCTCAGTAAATTCATTGGTTCCCCAGTAAAACTTTAATCAAACATTGGCTTGACACTAGAACCTTAAAAGGGAGTAAGCATTGCTTAGTATACCCAGGAAAAGAATTCACACAACAGATGGAAAATTTATTTGTTAGTGCTATTATGTCTCATAATTTAAAAAAAATAAAAGAAAATGAAAATGTAAAAGATGTTAAAAGGATATGGGAAATGGAGATTTTTCCAAAATAATATACACATAATCTTAAAAAGTCTATGGTCATAGTTTAGTCAACTAGTTTTAGGAAGTATACACATAATCTTAAAATTTCTAAGGTCATAGTTTAGACAACTAGTTTAAGGAACAAAATATATATCTAGTCAAGGTTTATCTGAGAATATTTGGATTTTTACCCAAGCTTATCTACAAAACACATGGTAATTTAAAGTATCAGACTGGTGGAACTAACCTTATTGGATGTTAAACAGCCATAGTTTGAGGCCTGTACTAATGTGGTCAGAGGGACTTAAAGGACAGTTTTTGCCCCTTACCCTCCAAGGTCGACAAAGTTCCAGGGAACTATGGAACATCTCTCAAAAGGCCCTGTAACTGTAGTGAGTCACCTGTCGTCTTGTTGAGGGAGGCCATGGAGACCCCATGAGATGGACTTGAACCAGTGTCCAGTTTACAAAGAGGAAGGTCAACTCAGAGAAAACATCTCATTCATGCTTCCAAGTGAAGCCAGACATGGTTGAGCAGGACCTTTGACTTATCTTCACATAGATGGAACTGGTAAAAGAAAGGAGCCAAGGGCTCCTCCCAAGCTCATGTGACCCCTGAGGACAGATCTTCAAACAATCTTAAGTGTAAAAATAAATTGATTATTTGGACCAACTGTACGATCTTAAATATGCAAAAGGAAAGTATAACCAAAGAGTAAAGTCATCAGTATATTTCTTTAAGAGTTACATGTCCTAGGCACTAGGCTTAAGTCCATATAAATAGTTATTTAAACAATTATTTCTCATTGACGATTTTGTTTCTAATCAGAAAGTGCTGCTCAGATGTAGGACTTCGTATCTTGGTCTCCAATACTGTAGTGCTCACCTGTAGCTAAGGGAGAAAACCCGCTACTGTTCTAAAATGATGGATAAATTTGTTTTCTCCCCCTATCTAGAAGCCCTTGAGAGGGAACTGACACTGATTCTAACCACTCCAATAACTATCAAAATGCCTGAAAGCAAATCCTGAATCCATCACTCTAGAATCCAGTCTTGACAGACAAAAGAAAAATGAGGAGGAACCCAACAGAGGGATGCTTTTGGAAGCCCTTGTCAAGAAATTCCAAAGGACTCTCATATGAACATTTGAAAATTGCCCTGTTCTGACTTTTTTCTAGTTCCATGTGTAGAACTGGTAATGCTAATTACTTTTGCCTTTACTTCTCCTTCACATCTCCTATTCACCAGTCAAGGACTTTCTTTTCCCTTTTCCCTCAAGAGTTATGCAAGTTGGGAGTATTTTAGATAGAGCCACTGAAGGGGTACCCCAATTGCCTCACCCTGTGTCCCTGTTCAGCATGGAGGAAGCTAGAGTGGTTGCCCTCTTGATTCCCTATTTGTGATTTGGGTAAACTCTTCAGAGGATGGTGTGATAAGAATAGGATGTAGAAATTGGCTAGGCAGTTAGGGTACAAATACCCAAAGAAAAGTAGCCAGTTTCTTGTCTAAAACTCACCATATCCTTGGGCCTCTTAGCAACATACTCTGTACCAAATGCCAAAATGTCAAAAGTATTTTGGAGCTTGTATCTAATCTCTAAAATATTTCAGGGTTACCTCTTCAGAGGGGGGAGTATTAGAGTAGCCAAAGCCCCCAAAATATAAAAAGAAAGAGTACATGAAGTTATCAGAAAAAAGGTGATGGAGAGATATGGGAGGAGTTGGAGGGGAGGGAGTTGGAGGGCATGGATTTGATCAAAACACCTTATGTGCATGTATGAAATTCTCAATAAATTATTTTTTAAAAAAATAAAAGAAACAAATGCAAAGAAAAGCACAAAACTCACACATTTGTACTGCCCAGCTTTTGCCATTCACATTTTATTATCTACTATATCTATATGTTGTCTATAATAGATAATAGTATTTTTACTTACACAAAAAATTCTTCTAACTATATAGTGCCCACTAAACATCATATGTTCAGACTACTAAATGTCTCTTGAATACTGGAGTATTTAATGATGTTCCATCCTGGAAATCACCTTTAAGCTAAATCTCTGTTCAAGAACTCAAAACCTGTTATCAAATTTCATATCAGGACTGCAGAGATGGCTCAGCAGGTCATGGTGCTTGCCACCAAGCCTGAAAACCTAAGTTTAATCCCTATGACCCACATGGTGGAAGGAGAAAACTGACTCCCACAAGGAATTCTCTCTGATTTCCACATGCATGCCCATGGTATGCACGTGCACACACACAAACACATGCACACACGTAAATAAATAAACAAACGCAATAACTTTAATTGTTGTGTCAGCATCATGCTGCATTTGTTAAATAATTGGCAACATTTAAGTAGGCTGTCTCTATGTTCTACGACCATTTCTAGAAAACGTTAGTCATCTTTTTCCAAAATTAAAACCCCATGGGTTCTATTTGGGAGTTAGAGGAAGTTTTCCACAGCTATTGAACATTTAGGTTTTCTATTTGTGTTGGATCAATTTGAGCAATTTTCCAGAAAATTTCATATTCTGCCTATAGTTTATCAATATAAATCCCCTCTCAAGGAAGGGAGATCTTATTGTTAATTATTCCATTTTTCAATGTACTCTGAGGTTATTTAAAAGAGAAAGTGGGAGAGGGTATATCAGGCACAACCAGTTAGCTGCCACTCTTCAGAAACCTGTCCACCAGGCTTTGAAGACTCTGTCTACCCAAATCTGTATTGACAACAATAATAAGTAAATTTGCTGAGGGCTGGGGAGATGCTCAGCTGGTAAAGTGCTTGCTGTGGCAGCATGAGGACTTGAGTTCAATCTCCAGCACTCACAGAAAAGCCAAATGTAGCAGCTTGTGTCTGTAACCCTAGAGCTGCGGGGAGGGGCACAGGAAGAGACAGGTGGATTCCCTGAGACAGCCAGTCTGGCCAGTTGGTCAGCTCTAGTCCAGTGAGAGACCCTATCTCAGAAGTAAGATGAAGAGCAATGGAGGGAGACACCCAGCATCAACCTCTGGCCTTCACACACAACCACATGCGTGTGCATATGCACCCACACATGGACACAGACACACCACACACACACACACACACACACACACACATACACACACACCCCACATACTACACACACAAAAATAAAATAAAATTTTCAAATATTTACTGTGCTAAGTGTTTTTAACGTACCACTGTAATATAATCCTTACATCAAGTATTTGTAATCTTAAGAAATTGGAAAGTTTCAGGGCCGGAGAGACGGCTCAGCGGTTAAGAGCACTTGTTGCTCTTGCACAGAACCTGGGTTCACTTCCCAGTACCTACACGGTGGCTAACAACTGTCCCAACTCCAATTCCAGGGGACCTGACACCTTCTGATCTTGGCATTGCATGACACTGGTGCACTTACACGTATGCAGGCAATACACACAAAATAAAAATAAAATATTTTCTAAGAATTTCAAAACAAAATATTAAATTGTCTAATTTTTTTAAGCAAAAGTTAAATTTTCTATTGTATGGTTGACTAAGCCAGTGCCTCAGCCCTTAAACAATTAGTGATGGGCTTATGCTAATTAAGAGCCAGGGACTAAAACAATTAAAGAAGAATAAGTATTCGATTTCGATTCTTGGCGTAAATAAAGGAAAATCTTACTCTCCTTTAGCAGTGCTTGTAGAATCCAATCTGGAAAGTGAATATGTAATTCACTGGGAAGATGGTTTAACAAGAACAAGGGGGACGCCTCCTCTTCACGTAGTCAGCTGCCAGCCTCTAAGCTCCTGGATATGACTTGTCTTAGTCTTTGCACTGGGATAACGAGGCTAGCCTAAAACAATTGTTCATGTAAACAAAAATTTGTATGAGAACAAAAAATTTTCTTGAGAAAGTTGGAGCATTTCAACTCCCAACAGTATTGATAGTGGCAAAATTGGTAGTGGTTAAAAAAAAAAAAAAAAAAAAAAAAAGTGGATCAGCATGCTCATCATCCCTTCCAGCCTTCTGTTATCATGGTCAAAAGGCTGAACATGACCGTTTCCCAAGTTTTCTTGCAGATACAGGTTCTCAACTTGGCTTACGTTCTGCCAGTCATACACACACTTAAGGTTTGAGAAAGGGAAGACATGAGACTTCGCTCGTGCTGGGGCAGGCAGAGCAGAGGGCTGTGCTCCTGGGGTGGGCTCCACATTAGCAGAAGCAGCCTCTGCAGTCCATGTGGACATCAAGGCTTTAAATTCTTCCTAAAGGATGCCTCCCATTTCATATTACCTGAGTCCTTCTAACAAGTCTGGGGCCAGTCATCTATATTAAATCTCTTTCTCCTTAAAACGGAACAGATTCTGTGCTCTGTAACTGAATCCTAACAGGATTATGTGTAGAAAGTTCAGTTTAGAGGGTCCCAGAGGCAAAGAGCAGTTCAAGACCATCGGGAGAGGGACCTTCTCTAAAGAACAAGGAGACCGAAGGTCAAAGAGGAGATCGTGCCTTCAAAGGGTTGTTGTAATATTCCAGATCCATAAAAAATGAGACGCATAGGTCCCTGGGACTGTCAATCAGGAAAACACAGTCTCTCACAGGCTATTGAGATCCAAGCCCAGCATTTGGTTGGGATATTTGGTTTCAATTAGGAGGAACATGCCATACCTAATAAAATAGTGTGGAAAGAGAAAACAAACAGTGGTGTTGAAAACGAACCACAAATCAACAATGTTAATAAAGTCAACGATAATTCAATGCCTGACACTGACCACCTATTGCCCGTGCCATTCCTGGAGCCAATGACTAAACTCTGGACTTTATGAAATCCTTATTATCAAAGCAACATGAAGAAATCAAACAGATTAAGCTCGACAGCCAGGGCAGGGCTTTTCCCCGGGCATTCTGCGGCGTGCTCTAGAAGTCACTCGATCATCCTTTCCATTTACATTTTGCTTTTCATCTCTGCTGTCCCCTTTGAGCACGTAATACCACGACCAGTTACAAAGTCCAGAGCAAACCTCTGAATTGAAGGAGCTAATTTGAGATGCTGCTGCATCTCCTGGGAGGCTCCACCTCTCACAGCAACAGGAAGTCATCCCTCTAGGTTCTGGGCCGTGAAGGGGCAGGTATGCCCTATAGGAAGCAGTTCTGTGATGTTATAAACATAAAGTAAAAGAATTGCCACTTGAAAAACGCTTAGAGGAGATGGCACAGAGAGTAAAAACCCTTGTTGGGTGAGTCTGACAACATGAGTTCCATCCCCAGACCCCATGTGAAAAAGACAGATGCAGTGGCATGCATCTGAAATCTCAGCACTC